>NW_024705256.1:0-30775 GCF_018977255.1 Callorhinchus milii | reverse complement strand
ACTGATCACAGTCTCTCCTCCAATCACTGACCTCAGTCTCTCCTCCAATCACTGATCACAGTCTCTCCTCCAATCACTGACCACAGTCTCCTCCAATCACTGACAACTGTCTCTCCTCCAAGCACTGACCACAGTCTCTCCTCCAAACACCGAGCACAGTCTCTCCTCTAGTCACTGACCACGGTCTCTCCTCCAATCACTGACTACGGTCTCTCCTCCAATCAATGCCCACAAACACTCCTGCAATCACTGACCACAGTCTCTCCTCCAATCACTGACCACAGTCTCTCCTCCAATCACTGACCACAGTCTCTCCTCCAACCAATGACCACTGTCTCTCCTCCAATCACTGACCACTGTCTCTAATCCAATCAATGACCGCAGTCTCTCCTCCAAACACTGACCACAGTCTCTTCTCCAATTACTGACCCCAATCTCTCCTCCAATCACTGAGCACAGTCTCTCCTCCAATCACTTACCACAGTCTCTCCTCCAATCACTGAGCACAGTCTCTCCTCAAATCACTGACCAGTGTCTCTCCTCCAATCAGTGACCACAGTCTCTCCTCCAATCACTGAACACAGTCTCCTCTAATCAATGACCACAGTCTCTCCTCCAATCACTGACCACAGTCTCTCCGAATCAATGACCACAGTCTCTCCTCCAATCACTGACCACAGTCTCTCCTCCAATCACTGACCACGGTCTCTCCTCCAATCACTGACCACAGTCTCTCCTCCAATCACTGACCACAGTCTCTCCTCCAAACACCGAGTACAGTCTCTCCTCCAATCATTGACCACAGTCTCCTCCAATCACTGACCACAGTCTATCCTCCAATCACTGACCACAGTCTCTCCTCCAATCACTTACCAGTCTCTCCTCCAATCACCGTCCACAGTCTCTCCTCCAATCACTGACCAGTCTCTCCTCCAATCACTGACCACAGTCTCTCCTCCAATCACTGACCGCAGTCTCTCCTCCAATCACTGACCCGAGTTTCTCCTCCAATCACTGACCACAGTCTCTCCTCCATTCACTGACCACTGTCTCTCCTCGAATCACTGATCACAGTCTCTCCTCCAATCACTGACCACAGTCTCTCCTCCAATCACTGACGACAGTCTCTCCTACAATCACTGACCACAGTCTCCTCCAATCACTGACCTCAGTCTCTCCTCCAATCACTGATCACAGTCTCTCCTCCAATCACTGACCACAGTCTCTCCTCCAATCACTGACGACAGTCTCTCCTCCAATCACTGACGACAGTCTACTCCAATCACTGACCTCTGACTCTCCTCCAATCACTGACCTCAGTCTCTCCTCCAATCACTGACCACGGTCTCTCCTCCAATCACTGACCACTGACTCTCCTCCAATCACTGACCTCAGTCTCTCCTCCAATCACTGACCACGGACTCTCCTCCAATCACTGACCACAGTCTCTCCTCCAATCACTGACCACGGTCTCTCCTCCAATCACTGCCCACAAACTTTCCTCGAATCACTGACCACAGTCTCTCCTCCAATCACTGACCACAGTCTCTCCTCCAATCACTACCGCAGTCTCTCCTCCAATCACTGACCCGAGTTCTCCTCCAATCACTGACCACAGTCTATCCTCCAATCACTGACCACAGTCTCCTCCAATCACTGACCTCAGTCTCTCCTCCAATCACTGATCACAGTCTCTCCTCCAATCACTGACCACAGTCTCTCCTCCAATCACTGACGACAGTCTCTCCTCCAATCACTGACGACAGTCTACTCCAATCACTGACCTCTGACTCTCCTCCAATCACTGACCTCAGTCTCTCCTCCAATCACTGACCACGGTCTCTCCTCCAATCACTGACCACTGACTCTCCTCCAATCACTGACCTCAGTCTCTCCTCCAATCATGACCACGACTCTCCTCCAATCACTGACCACAGTCTCTCCTCCAATCACTGACCACGTCTCTCCTCCAATCACTGCCCACAAACTTTCCTCCATCACTGACCACAGTCTCTCCTCCAATCACTGACCACAGTCTCTCCTCCAATCATTGACACAGACTCTCCTCCAATCACTGACCGCAGTCTCTCCTCCAATCACTGACACAGTCTCTCCTCCAATCACTGACCACAGTCTCTCCTCCAATCATGACACAGTCTCTCCTCCAATCACTGACCACAGTCTCTCTCCAATCACTGACCCAATCTCTCCTCCAATCACTGAGCACAGTCTCTCCTCCAATCACTTACCACAGTCTCTCCTCCAATCACTGAGCACAGTCTCTCCTCCAATCACTGACACAGTCTCTCCTCCAATCACTGACCACAGTCTCTCTCCAATCACTGACCACAGTCCTCCTCCAATCACTGACCACGGTCTCTCCACCAATCACTGACCAGTGTCTCTCCTCCAATCACTGACCACAGTCTCTCCTCCAATCACTGAACACAGTCTCCTCTAATCAATGACCACAGTCTCTCCTCCAATCACTGACCACAGTCTCCTCGAATCAATGACCACAGTCTCTCCTCCAATCACTGACCACAGTCTCTCCTCCAATCACTGACCACGGTCTCTCCTCCAATCACTGACCACAGTCTCTCCTCCAATCACTGACCACAGTCTCTCCTCCAAACACCGATACAGTCTCTCCTCCAATCATTGACCACAGTCTCCTCCAATCACTGACCACAGTCTATCCTCCAATCACTGACCACAGTCTCTCCTCCAATCACTTACCAGTCTCTCCTCCAATCACCGTCCACAGTCTCTCCTCCAATCACTGACCAGTCTCTCCTCCAATCACTGACCACAGTCTCTCCTCCAATCACTGACCGCAGTCTCTCCTCCAATCACTGACCGAGTTTCTCCTCCAATCACTGACCACAGTCTCTCCTCCATTCACTGACCACTGTCTCTCCTCAATCACTGACACAGTCTCTCCTCCAATCACTGACCACAGTCTCTCCTCCAATCACTGACGACAGTCTCTCCTCAATCACTGACCACAGTCTCCTCCAATCACTGACCTCAGTCTCTCCTCCAATCACTGATCACAGTCTCTCCTCCAATCACTGACCACAGTCTCTCCTCCAATCACTGACCACAGTCTCTCCTCCAATCATTGACGACAGACTCTCCTCCAATCACTGACCGCAGTCTCTCCTCCAATCACTGATCGCAGTCTCTCCTCCAATCACTGACCACAGTCTCTCCTCCAATCACTGACCGCAGGCTCTCCTCCAATCACTGACCCGAGTTTCTCCTCCAATCACTGACCACAGTCTCTCCTCCATTCACTGACCACTGTCTCTCCTCCAATCACTGATCACAGTCTCTCCTCCAATCACTGACCACAGTCTCTCCTCCAATCACTGACCACAGTCTCCTCCAATCAGTGACCACAGTCTATCCTCCAATCACTGACCACAGTCTCTCTTCCAATCACTTGCCACGGTCTCTCCTCCAATCATTGCCCACAAACTTTCCTCCAATCACTGATCACAGTCTCCTCCAATCACTGATCACAGTCTCCTCCAATCACTGATCACAGTCTCTCCTCCAATCACTGACCTCAGTCTCTCCTCCAATCACTGATCACAGTCTCACCTCCAATCACTGACCACAGTCTCTCCTCCAATCACTGACGACACCCTCTCCTCCAACCACTGACCACAATCTCCTCCAATCACTGACCACTGACTCTCCTCCAATCACTGACCTCAGTCTCTCCTCCAATCACTGACCACGGTCTCTCCTCCAATCACTGACCACAGATTCTCCTCCAATCACTGACCACGGTCTCTCCTCCAATCACTGCCCACAAACTTTCGTCCAATCACTGACCACAGTCTCTCCTCCAATCACTGACCACAGTCTCCTCTAATCAATGAACACAGTCTCTCCTCCAATCAATGACCACAGTCTCTTCGAATCAATGACCACAGTCTCTCCTCCAATCACTGACCACAGTCTCTCCTCCAATCACTGACCATGGTCTCTCCTCCAATCACTGACCACAGTCTCTCCTCCAATCACTGACCACAGTCTCTCCTCCAAACACCGAGCGCAGTCTCTCCTCCAATCACTGACCACAGTCTCTCCTCCAATCACTGACCACAGACTCTCCTCCAAACACCGAACACCGTCTCTCCTCCAATCAGTGACAACAATCTCTCCTCCAATCAATGCCCACAAACACTCCTGCAATCACTGACCACAGTCTCTCCTCCAATCAATGACAACTGTCTCTCCTCCAATCACTGACCACAGTCTCTCCTCCAAACACCGAGCACAGTCTCTCCTCTAGTCACTGACGACGGTCTCTCCTCCAATCACTGACCACGGTCTCTCCTCCAATCAATGCCCACAAACACTCCTGCAATCACTGACCACAGTCTCTCCTCCAATCACTGACCACAGTCTGTCCTCCAATCACTGACCACAGTCTCTCCTCCAACCACTGACCACTGTCTCTCCTCCAATCACTGACCACTGTCTCTAATCCAATCAATGACCGCAGTCTCTCCTCCAAACACTGACCACAGTCTCTTCTCCAATTACTGACCCCAATCTCTCCTCCAATCACTGAGCACAGTCTCTCCTCCAATCACTTACCACAGTCTCTCCTCCAATCACTGAGCACAGTCTCTCCTCCAATCACTGATCACAGTCTCTCCTCCAATCACTGACCACAGTCTCTCCTCCAATCACTGACCACAGTCTCCTCCAATCACTGACCACGGTCTCTCCACCAATCACTGACCAGTGTCTCTCCTCCAATCAGTGACCACAGTCTCTCCTCCAATCACTGAACACAGTCTCCTCTAATCAATGACCACAGTCTCTCCTCCAATCACTGACCACAGTCTCCTCGAATCAATGACCACAGTCTCTCCTCCAATCACTGACCACAGTCTCTCCTCCAATCACTGACCACGGTCTCTCCTCCAATCACTGACCACAGTCTCTCCTCCAATCACTGACCACAGTCTCTCCTCCAAACACCGAGTACAGTCTCTCCTCCAATCATTGACCACAGTCTCCTCCAATCACTGACCACAGTCTATCCTCCAATCACTGACCACAGTCTCTCCTCCAATCACTTACCAGTCTCTCCTCCAATCACCGTCCACAGTCTCTCCTCCAATCACTGACCAGTCTCTCCTCCAATCACTGACCACAGTCTCTCCTCCAATCACTGACCGCAGTCTCTCCTCCAATCACTGACCCGAGTTTCTCCTCCAATCACTGACCACAGTCTCTCCTCCATTCACTGACCACTGTCTCTCCTCGAATCACTGATCACAGTCTCTCCTCCAATCACTGACCACAGTCTCACCTCCAATCACTGACGACAGTCTCTCCTACAATCACGGACCACAGTCTCCTCCAATCACTGACCTCAGTCTCTCCTCCAATCACTGATCACAGTCTCTCCTCCAATCACTGACCACAGTCTCTCCTCCAATCACTGACGACAGTCTCTCCTCCAATCACTGACGACAGTCTACTCCAATCACTGACCTCTGACTCTCCTCCAATCACTGACCTCAGTCTCTCCTCCAATCACTGACCACGGTCTCTCCTCCAATCACTGACCAGTGACTCTCCTCCAATCACTGACCTCAGTCTCTCCTCCAATCAATGACCACGGACTCTCCTCCAATCACTGACCACAGTCTCTCCTCCAATCACTGACCACGGTCTCTCCTCCAATCACTGCCCACAAACTTTCCTCCAATCACTGACCACAGTCTCTCCTCCAATCACTGACCACAGTCTCTCCTCCAATCATTGACGACAGACTCTCCTCCAATCACTGACCGCAGTCTCTCCTCCAATCACTGATCACAGTCTCTCCTCCAATCACTGATCAGAGTCTCTCCTCCAATCACTGACCACAGTCTTTCCTCCAATCACTGACGACAGTCTCTCCTCCAATCACTGACAACAGTCTCCTCCAATCACTGACCACAGACTCTCCTCCAATCACTGACCATAGTCTCTCCTCCAATCACTGACCACGGTCTCTCCTTCAATCACTGACCACAGTCTCTCCTCCAATCACTGACCACAGTCTCTCCTCCAATCACTGACCACGGTCGCTCCTCCAATCACTGCCCACAAACTTTCCTCCAATCACTGACCACAGTCTCTCCTCCAAACACTGACCACCGTCTCTCCTCCTTTCACTGACTACAGCCTCCTCCAATCACTGACGACAGACTCTCCTCCAATCACTGACCACAGTCTCTCTTCCAATCACTACCCACATACTCTCCTCCAATTACTGACCAGTTTCTCCTCCAATCACTGACCACAGTCTCTCCTCCAATCACTGACCACAGTCTCTCCTCCAATCACTGACCACAGTCTCTCCTCCAATCACTGACCACAGTCTCTCCTCCAATCACTGACCACAGTCTCTCCTCCAATCACTGACCGCAGGCTCTCCTCCAATCACTGACGACAGTCTCTCCTCCAACCACTGACCACAATCTCCTCCAATCACTGACCACTGACTCTCCACCAATCACTGACCTTAGTCTCTCCTCCAATCACTGACCACAGTCTCTCCTCCAATCACTGATCAGAGTCTCTCCTCCAATCACTGACCACAGTCTTTCCTCCAATCACTGACGACAGTCTCTCCTCCAATCACTGACAACAGTCTCCTCCAATCACTGACAACAGACTCTCCTCCAATCACTGACCATAGTCTCTCCTCCAATCACTGACCACGGTCTCTCTTTCAATCACTGACCACAGTCTCTCCTCCAATCACTGACCACAGTCTCTCCTCCAATCACTGACCACGGTCGCTCCTCCAATCACTGCCCACAAACTTTCCTCCAATCACTGACCACAGTCTCTCCTCCAAACACTGACCACCGTCTCTCCTCCTTTCACTGACTACAGCCTCCTCCAATCACTGACGACAGACTCTCCTCCAATCACTGACCACAGTCTCTCTTCCAATCACTACCCACATACTCTCCTCCAATTACTGACCAGTTTCTCCTCCAATCACTGACCACAGTCTCTCCTCCAATCACTGACCACAGTCTCTCCTCCAATCACTGACCACAGTCTCTCCTCCAATCACTGACCACAGTCTCTCCTCCAATCACTGACCACAGTCTCTGCTCCAATCACTGACCGCAGGCTCTCCTCCAATCACTGACGACAGTCTCTCCTCCAACCACTGACCACAATCTCCTCCAATCACTGACCACTGACTCTCCTCCAATCACTGACCTTAGTCTCTCCTCCAATCACTGACCACGGTCTCTCCTCCAATCACTGACCACAGTCTCCCCTCCAATCACTGACCAGTTTCTCCTCCAATCACTGACCACAGTCTCTCCTCCAATCAATGAACACAGTCTCTCCTCCAATCAATGACCACAGTCTCTTCGAATCAATGACCACAGTCTCTCCTCCAATCACTGACCACAGTCTCTCCTCCAATCACTGACCACGGTCTCTCCTCCAATCACTGACCACAGTCTCTCCTCCAATCACTGACCACAGTCTCTCCTCCAAACACCGAGCGCAGTCTCTCCTCCAATCACTGACCACAGTCTCTCCTCCAATCACTGACCACAGACTCTCCTCCAAACACCGAGCACCGTCTCTCCTCCAATCAGTGACAACAATCTCTCCTGCAATCAATGCCCACAAACACTCCTGCAATCACTGACCACAGTCTCTCCTCCAATCAATGACAACTGTCTCTCCTCCAATCACTGACCACAGTCTCTCCTCCAAACACCGAGCACAGTCTCTCCTCTAGTCACTGACCACGGTCTCTCCTCCAATCACTGACCACGGTCTCTCCTCCAATCAATGCCCACAAACACTCCTGCAATCACTGACCACAGTCTCTCCTCCAATCACTGACCACAGTCTGTCCTCCAATCACTGACCACAGTCTCTCCTCCAACCACTGACCACTGTCTCTCCTCCAATCACTGACCACTGTCTCTAATCCAATCAATGACCGCAGTCTCTCCTCCAAACACTGACCACAGTCTCTTCTCCAATCACTGACCCCAATCTCTCCTCCAATCACTGAGCACAGTCTCTCCTCCAATCACTTACCACAGTCTCTGCTCCAATCACTGAGCACAGTCTCTCCTCCAATCATTGATCACAGTCTCTCCTCCAATCACTGACCACAGTCTCTCCTCCAATCACTGACCACAGTCTCCTCCAATCACTGACCACAGACTATCCTCCAATTGCTGACCACAGTCTCCCCTCCAATCACTGACCACAGTCTCTCCTCCAATCACTGACCACGGTCTCTCCACCAATCACTGACCAGTGTCTCTCCTCCAATCACTGACCACAGTCTCTCCTCCAATCACTGAACACAGTCTCCTCTAATCAATGACCACAGTCTCTCCTCCAATCACTGACGACAGTCTCTCCTCCAATCACTGACCACGGTCTCTCCTCCAATCACTGACCACAGTCTCCTCCAATCACTGACCACAGTCTATCCTCCAATCACTGACCACAGTCTCTCCTCCAATCACTTGCCACGGTCTTTCCTCCAATCACTGCCAACAAACTTTCCTCCAATCACTGACCACAGACTCACCTCCAATCACTGACCCCAATCTCTCCTCCAATCACTTACCAGTCTCTCCTCCAATCAGTGTCCACAGTCTCTCCTCCAATCACTGACCAGTCTCTCCTCCAATCACTGACCACAGTCTCTCCTCCAATCACTGACCACAGTCTCTCCTCCAATCACTGACCGCAGGCTCTCCTCCAATCACTGACCCGAGTTTCTCCTTAAATCACTGACCACAGTCTCTCCTCCATTCACTGACCACTGTCTCTCCTCCAATCACTGATCACAGTCTCTCCTCCAATCACTGACCACAGTCTCCTCCAATCACTGACCACAGACTCTCCTCCAATCACTGACCACAGTCTCTCCTCCAATCACTGACCACGGTCTCTCCTCCAATCACTGACCACAATCTCTCCTCCAATCACTGACCACGGTCGCTCCTCCAATCACTGCCCACAAACTTTCCTCCAATCACTGAACACAGTCTCCTCTAATCAATGACCACAGTCTCTCCTCCAATCACTGACGACAGTCTCTCCTCCAATCACTGACCACGGTCTCTCCTCCAATCACTGACCACAGTCTCCTCCAATCACTGACCACAGTCTATCCTCCAATCACTGACCACAGTCTCTCCTCCAATCACTTGCCACGGTCTTTCCTCCAATCACTGCCAACAAACTTTCCTCCAATCACTGACCACAGACTCACCTCCAATCACTGACCCCAATCTCTCCTCCAATCACTTACCAGTCTCTCCTCCAATCAGTGTCCACAGTCTCTCCTCCAATCACTGACCAGTCTCTCCTCCAATCACTGACCACAGTCTCTCCTCCAATCACTGACCACAGTCTCTCCTCCAATCACTGACCGCAGGCTCTCCTCCAATCACTGACCCGAGTTTCTCCTTAAATCACTGACCACAGTCTCTCCTCCATTCACTGACCACTGTCTCTCCTCCAATCACTGATCACAGTCTCTCCTCCAATCACTGACCACAGTCTCCTCCAATCACTGACCACAGACTCTCCTCCAATCACTGACCACAGTCTCTCCTCCAATCACTGACCACGGTCTCTCCTCCAATCACTGACCACAATCTCTCCTCCAATCACTGACCACGGTCGCTCCTCCAATCACTGCCCACAAACTTTCCTCCAATCACTGACCACAGACTCTCCTCCAATCACTGATCACAGTCTCTCGTCCAATCACTGACCACAGTCTCTCCTCCAATCACTGACGAGAATCTCTCCTCCAATCACTGACCACAGTCTTCTCCAATCACTGATCACAGTCTCTCCTCCAATCACTGACCTCAGTCTCTCCTCCAATCACTGATCACAGTCTCTCCTCCAAACACTGACCACAGTCTCTCCTCCAATCACTGACTACAGTCTCCTCCAATCACTGACGACAGACTCTCCTCCAATCACTGAACACAGTCTCTCCTCCAATCACTGACCACAGTCTCTCCTCCAATCACTGACCGCAGGCTCTCCTCCAATCACTGACCGCAGGCTCTCCTCCAATCACTGACCCGAGTTTCTCCTCCAATCACTGACCACAGTCTCTCCTCCATTCACTGACCACTGTCTCTCCTCCAATCACTGATCACAGTCTCTCGTCCAATCACTGACCACAGTCTCTCCTCCAATCACTGACGAGAATCTCTCCTCCAATCACTGACCACAGTCTTCTCCAATCACTGATCACAGTCTCTCCTCCAATCACTGACCTCAGTCTCTCCTCCAATCACTGATCACAGTCTCTCCTCCAATCACTGACTACAGTCTCCTCCAATCACTGACGACAGACTCTCCTCCAATCACTGACCACAGTCTCTCTTCCAATCACTACCCACATACTCTCCTCCAATTACTGACCAGTGTCTCCTCCAATCACTGACCACAGTCTCTCCTCCAATCACTGACCACAGTCTCTCCTCCAATCACTGACTACAGTCTCTCCTCCAATCACTGACCACAGTCTCTCCTCCAATCACTGACCACAGTCTCTCCTCCAATCACTGACCGCAGGCTCTCCTCCAATCACTGACCCGAGTTTCTCCTCCAATCACTGACCACAGTCTCTCCTCCATTCACTGACCACTGTCTCTCCTCGAATCACTGATCACAGTCTCTCCTCCAATCACTGACCACAGTCTCTCCTCCAATCACTGACGAGAATCTCTCCTCCAATCACTGACCACAGTCTCCTCCAATCACTGATCACAGTCTCTCCTCCAATCACTGACCTCAGTCTCTCCTCCAATCACTGATCACAGTCTCTCCTCCAATCACTGACCACAGTCTCTCCTCCAATCACTGACGACAGTCTCTCCTCCAACCACTGACCACAGTCTCCTCCAATCACTGACCACTGACTCTCCTCCAATCACTGACCTCAATCTCTCCTCCAATCACTGACCACGGTCTCTCCTCCAATCACTGAACACAGTCTCTCCTCCCATCACTGACCACGGTCTCTCCTCCAATCACTGCCCACAAACTTTCCTCCAATCACTGACCACAGTCTCTCCTCCAATCACTGACCACAGTCTCTCCTTCAATCACTGACTACAGTCTCCTCCAATCATTGACGACAGGCTCTCCTCCAATCACTGACCACAGTCTCTCCTCCTGTCACTGACCACTGTCTCTCCTCCAATCACTGACCACAGTCTCTCCTCCAATCACTGATCACAGTCTCTCCTCCAATCACTGACCACAGTCTCTCCTCCAATCACTGACAACAGTCTCCTCCAATCATTGACCACAGACTCTCCTCCAATCACTGACCACAGTCTCTCCTCCAATCACTGACCACGGTCTCTCCTCCAATCACTGACCACAGTCTCTCCTCCAATCACTGACCACAGTCTCTCCTCCAATCGCTGACCACGGTCTCTCCTCCAATCACTGCCCACAAACTTTCCTCCAATCACTACCCACATACTCTGCTCCAATTACTGACCCGTTTCTCCTCCAATCACTGACCACAGTCTCTCCTCCAATCACTGACCACAGTCTCTCCTCCAATCACTGACCACAGTCTCTCCTCCAATCACTGATCACAGTCTCTCCTCCAATCACTGACCACAGTCTCCTCCAATCACTGACCACAGACTATCCTCCAATTGCTGACCACAGTCTCTCCTCCAATCACTTACCACGGTCTCTCCTCCAATCACTGCCCACAAACTTTCCTCCAATCACTGACCACAGTCTCTCCTCCAATCACTGACCACAGTCTCTCCTCCAATCACTGACTACAGTCTCCTCCAATCACTGACGACAGACTCTCCTCGAATCACTGACCACAGTCTCTCTTCCAGTCACTACCCTCAAACTCTCCTCCAATTACTGACCAGTGTCTCCTCCAATCACTGACCACAGTCTCTCCTCCAATCACTGACCACAGTCTCTCCTCCAATCACTGACCACAGTCTCTCCTCCAATCACTGACCACAGTCTCTTCTCCAATCACTGACCCCAATCTCTCCTCCAATCACTGAGCACAGTCTCTCCTCCAATCACTTACCACAGTCTCTCCTCCAATCACTGAGCACAGTCTCTCCTCCAATCACTGATCACAGTCTCTCCTCCAATCACTGACCACAGTCTCTCCTCCAATCACTGACCACAGTCTCCTCCAATCACTGACCACAGACTATCCTCCAATTGCTGACCACAGTCTCTCCTCCAATCACTTACCACGGTCTCTCCTCCAATTGCTGACCACAGTCTCTCCTCCAATCACTGACCACAGTCTCTCTTCCAATCACTACCCAACAAACTCTCCTCCAATCACTGACCAGTCTCTCCTCCAATCACTGACCACAGTCTCTCCTCCAATCACTGACCACGGTCTCTCCACCAATCACTGACCAGTGTCTCTCCTCCAATCACTGACCACAGCCTCTCCTCCAATCACTGACCACAGTCTCCTCTAATCAATGACCACAGTCTCTCCTCCAATCACTGACCACAGTCTCCTCGAATCAATGACCACAGTCTCTCCTCCAAACACTGAGCACAGTCTCTCCTCCAATCACTGACCACAGTCTCCTCCAATCACTGACCACCGACTATCCTCCAATCACTGACCACAGTCTCTCCTCCAATCACTTGCCACGGTCTCTCCTCCAATCACTGCCCACAAACTTTCCTCCAATCACTGACCACAGACTCTCCTCCAATCACTGACCCCAATCTCTCCTCCAATCACTGACCAGTCTCTCCTCCAATCACTGACCACAGTCTCTCCTCCAATCACTGACCAGTCTCTCCTCCAATCACTGACCACAGTCTCCTCCAATCACTGACCACAGACTATCCTCCAATCACTGACCACAGTCTCTCCTCCAATCACTGACCACAGTCTCTCCTCCAATCACTGACCATAGTCTTTCCTCCAATCACTGACCACAGTCTCTCCTCCAATCACTGACCACAGTCTCTCCTCCAATCACTGACCACAGTCTCCTCCAATTACTGACCACAGACTATCCTCCAATCACTGACCACAGTCTCTCCTCCAATCACTGACCACAGTCTCTCCTCCAATCACTGACCACAGTCTCTCCTCCAATCACTGAACACAGTCTCCTCCAATTACTGACCACAGACTATCCTTCAATCACTGACCACAGTCTCTCCTCCAATCACTGACCTCAGTCTCTCCTCCAATCACTGACCATAGCCTCTCCTCCAATCACTGACCACAGTCTCTCCTCCAATCAGAGTCAGCCTACAGTGGGGCGGGGCATTCGTGCGCGTCACCTCGTCTCCGGGCAACGCCTGTCAACAAATGCGGTTGTGGAACCAAAAAACTGCCCGAAAGAGACAGTCACCAGAGACACACACAGAGACACATAGACACACACACAGAGACACATAGACACACACACAGAGACACATAGACACACACACAGAGACACATAGACACACACACAGAGACACATAGACACACACACAGAGACACATTGACACACACACAGAGACACATTGACACACACACAGAGACACATAGACACACACACAGAGACACATAGACACACACACAGAGACACATAGACACACACACAGAGACACATAGACACACACACAGAGACACATAGACACACACACAGAGACACATAGACACACACAGAGACATAGACACACATACAGAGATACGTAGACAGACACAGAGACACATAGACACTCACATAGACACACACAGAGACACATAGACACACAGACACATAGACACACACAGAGACACATAGACACACAGACACATAGACACACACAGAGACACATAGACACACAGAGACACATAGACACACACAGAGACACATAGACACACACAGAGACACATAGACACACAGAGACACACACAGAGACACACAGACACACAGACACAGAGAAACACAGACAAAGAGAAACATAAAGACACAGAGAGACACATCAACACAGAGGCAGAGACACAGGATCAGCACAGAGACACAGAGAGGGGGTGAGAGAGAGCTGTGTGAGGGGAACATCAGGGGAAAGAAAGGCCAAGAGAGAGAGGGCTGTGGGGGGGGGGGGGGGAGTGAGAGAGTCGGGAGGGGCTGAGGGGCTGTGGGATGGCATCCTTCAGATCAGCTTCTTCATAGCTTCAGAGCCGAGACTAAACCCGCGCCGCCCGGACCAGCACAGACAGGCGAGTGACATCCACATCTGACACCCAGAGCGGGGCTGTGGGGGGGGGGGGCTGTGGGAGAGGGGAATGTGGTGGGTGGGGGAGGCTATGGGGGGAGTGGGGCTGTAGGGGAGGGGCTGTGGGGGTGGGTAGGCTGTGGGGGTGGGTTGGGGAGGGTGGGCTGTGGGGAGGGAAGCTGTAGGGATGGGGCTGGGGGGAGGCTGTGGGGAGCGAGGCTGTGGGGTGGGTTGGGGAGGGTGGGCTGTGGGGAGCGAAGCTGTAGGGATGGGGGCTGAGGGGAGGCTGTGGGGAGCGAGGCTGTGGGGGTGGGTTGGGGAGGGGGGGCTGTGGGGGGAGCAGCACACAGGCAGGCGAGTGACATTCCCATCTTAATAGAACGTGTTTACTTTCAATCGGGAGTGGGGGGGAGATGCCCCGGAACAGTGGGGAGTGGAGGGGGAGATGCCCCGGGACAGTGGGGAGAGGGGGGGAGATGCCCCGGGACAGTGGTGAGTGGGGGGGAGAGATGTCCCGGGACAGTGGGGAGGGGGGAAGATGCCCTGGGACAGTGGGGAGCGGGGTGGAGATGCCCCGGGACAGTGGGGAGGGGGGGAGATGCCCCGGGATAGTGGGAAGTGGGGGGGTGAGATGCCCCGGGACAGTGGGGAGTGGGGGGAGATGCCCCGGGACAGTGGGGAGTGGGGGGAGATGCCCCGGGACAGTGGGGAGGGGGCGAGATGCCCCGGGACAGTGGGGGGGGGAGATGCCCGGGACAGTGGGGAGTGGGGGGGGAGATGCCTCGGGACAGTGGGAGTGGGGGGGAGATGCCCCGGGACAGTGAGGAGTGGGGGGGGGATGCCCCGGGACAGTGGGGAGTGGGGGGGAGATGCCCCGGGACAGTGGGGAGTGGGGGGAGATGCCCCGGGATAGTGGGGAGTGGGGGGTGAGATGCCCCGGGACAGTGGGGAGTGGGGGGAGATGCCCCGGGACAGTGGGGAGTGGGGGGAGATGCCCCGGGACAGTGGGGAGGGGGGCGAGATGCCCCGGGACAGTGGGGAGGGGGGGGGGAGATGCCCCGGGACAGTGGGGAGTGGGGGGGAGATGCCTCGGGACAGTGGGAGTGGGGGGAGATGCCCGGGACAGTGGGGAGTGGGGGGGAGATGCCCCGGGACAGTGGGGAGGGGGGGGGGGGAGATGCCCCGGCACAGTGGGGAGTGGGGGGGAGATGCCTCGGGACAGTGGGGAGTGGGGGGGGAGATGCCCCGGGACAGTGGGGAGTGGGGGGGAGATGCCCCGGGACAGTGGGGAGGGGGGGGGAGATGCCCGGGACAGTGAGGAGTGGGGGGGGATGCCCCGGGACAGTGGGGAGTGGGGGGGGAGATGCCCCGGGACAGTGGGGGGTGGGAGATGCCCCGGGACAGTGGGGAGGGGGGGGGAATATGCCCCGGGACAGTGGGGAGGGGAGGGGAGATGCTCCGGGACAGTGGGGAGGGGGGGCTCACAGCCTCACTGAGATCATTGGCCACAGATGGTGCGCTCCATCAGATGGACCCACACTGACCGCTGATTGACCGCTGGCCGGGGAAGCCCCTGTCCCTCGGCGTAGGATCCAGACAGACCGATATCACAGAGCATTGACCCGATCCCCAAATTCCTTCAGCAAACTCATCCCCCTGGAGCAGCTCGGCCCTCATGGATCCGGTGTCTAAGCTGGCACTCCTGTCCTGTGCTATCCTGTGCTGTGCTGTACTGGGCTATCCTTTACTGTCCTGGACTATCCTTTACTGTCCTGGGCTATCCTGTCCTGTGCTATCCTGTCCTGTGCTGTACTGGGCTATCCTTTGCTGTCCTGTGCTATCCTGTACTGTACTGGGCTATCCTTTACTGTCCTGGGCTATCCTTTATTGTCCTGTACTGGGCTATCCTTTACTGCCCTGTGCTATTCTGTCCTGTACTGGGCTATCCTTTACTGTCCTGTACTGGGCTATCCCTCACTGTCCTGTACTGGGCTATCCTTTACTGTCCTGTGCGATCATTTACTGCCCTGTGCTATCCTGTCCTGTACTGGACTATACTTTACTGTCCTGTGCTGGGCTATCCTGTGCTGTGCTGGGCTATCCTTTACTGTCCATGCTGGGCTATCCTGTCCTGTGCTGGGCTATCCTGTACTGGGGCGTCCTGTACTGTGCTGGGCTATCCTGTACTGTGCTGGGCTATCCTGTGCTGTGCTATCCTGTACTGTGCTATCCTGTACTGTACTGTGCTATCCTGTGCTGGGCTATCCTGTGCTGTGCTGGGCTATCCTCTACTGTCCTGTGCTGGGCTATCCTTTACTGTCTTGTGCTGGGCTATCCTGTGCTGGGCTATCCTGCTCTGTGCTGGGCTATCCTGTGGTGTGCTGAGCTATCCTGTCCTTTGTTGGGCTATCCTGCGCTGGGCTATCCTGTACTGTGCTGTGCTATCCTGTGCTGGGCTATCCTGTGCTGTACTGGGCTATCATGTGCTCTGCTATTCTGTGCTGTGCTGAGCTATCCTGTGCTGGGCTATCCTGTACTGGGGTGTCCTGTACTGTGCTATCCTGTACTGTGCTGGGCTCTCCTGTACTGTGCTATCCTGTACTGTCCTGTGCTGGGCTATCCTGGCCTGTGGTGGGCTATCCTGTGCTCTGCTATTCTGTGCTGTGCTGCTATCCTGTGCTGTACTGGACTATCCTGTGCTGTGCTATCCTGTACTGTGCTGTGTTGGGTACAGGTGTGACAAGTGCTGTCCTTTGTCTGAGACAACAAGTTGTCTTTATCCTGCGTCTTTTATGTCAGGAGAGGGAGGGGCAGAGGTGGGAGAAAGCTGAACCTACACTTTCCAGTAAAATTGTGTGAAGTGCTTAGAGACATCTCAATGACGTGGTAAGGCTCAAAATCAAATGACAGATTTGTATTATAATGTGATTTTATGAAAGGATTGTAGGTGGGACGCATGGAAACACAGTTTGGTTTGGCTAATCTTAAATGTGGTGATGGGTTTCCGCAAATCTCAGACACCCGGCTGACCAAAAAACAATTATAATGTTTATTGTATATTTCCTCACCAATGGGCTGTAGTAATCTTCTATTCCTCTCTCAGGGTTCTGGCAGCCGTGAATGGCCAGTTGGGAAATGGCGCCTCTGGAAATGAGCCCTTACCCTCCGTTTGATCCCTTGTCACCATACTGCAAAAGCAAGAACTCATCTAAACTCCCACCAATAAGTCAGGGTGGACACCACACTCAGTTGGCCAAGTCCCAGTCCAAACTGCAGCTGCTTCAACATGAGTTTCAGCAGAAGCTGGAGAGAGAGAAACAGTCCAAGCTGATGGCAATATACAAACAGCAATACCAGGACGCTCTGTACAGGCTCCGAACCACCTTCAGCCAATCTGTGGTGAGGAGAGAGATTCCTCACCGATCACCTGGGATAAAAGACCACTTGTCTTCTGGGTCCCCAACCTGCCAGCGTCTGGCCTGTGAGGAGCCCGATTCAGGGTGGACACAAGTGGCAATTGGCCCCCAAGGCAAGCGGAGCGCGGGTGTTGACCGGGCCTGTCCCCTCAGGCCCATCGAGAGGAAAACATCCAGCTTAAGTAACATCTCCAACCTGGAAGCTGAATTCTCAGAATTGAAATGTTTTAGAACTTTGGATCCAACTATGTGGCCAAATGCTCCATTCAGACCATCGCCACCCAGAGAGCCTTGTAACTACAGCAGGGGCCACTCCAGGAGCAGGGACAGGTACCTCAGAACCTCAGAAAATTCACAATCCCAACTTTATATGAGCCATAATAGTCAGCACAAGAGGTCCCCTGGCAAGAAGGGGGAGGAGGAGCACTGGGCTGAGGACCTCCAAGAGCAGGAAGACAACTATTCAGATCATTTTGAACAAGAGATTTCTAAGAAGGAAAGTTTTATTCAGGGAAGACTGAGGAAAATAGAAGAAGAGCTGAGGCAACTTCAAATAGAACAGGACCGAGCAGAGGAGCAAGAAATGGAGGAACGAGAGATGAGAAGGAGGGGGGAACGAGAGATAAGAAGAGAGGAACGAGAGATGAGGAAAGATCGAGAGATGAGAGAAAAAGAGGAACGAGAGATAAGGAGAGAAGAACGGGAAATGAGAAGAGAGGAACGGGAGATGAGAGGAAGGGAAGATCATGAAATGAGAGGAAGGGAGGAAAAGGTGAGGAGAGAAAGTGAGGAAAAAGAGAGAAGAGAAATGGAGCGTGAAGACAGGAGAGAAAGAGAGAAAGCAAGACTGGCAGAAATGGAAAGAGAAGAGAAACACAGGCAGAGAGAAAGACTAAAAAGGGACAGTGGCCGAATAGACAGGTACAGAGAAGGGCACGGCAGCAGCGGGAAAGCAAACAGAGACCGCTGCAGGGAGGCGGAATCTGAGGATGAGAATTCCGATGTTTATGCCTCAGAAGAATACAGCGATCACTCCAATCCATTCGCAGATTATAAAGGCGTCACAAGCCAAGTAAAGAGCAGCAAAGTTAAACGCTCGGCCCAGCGAGAAAGCACGGATTGCGAGAATTCCCCCCGGGACGAGCAGGCAGAGAGTGGGCAGGTAGATGATCGTTACTCTCCCAATCCCAAGGCAAAGTGCTCCTACTGCGGCCGTAGGTTTGTGCTGGACAGAGTGGACACCCACGTGGAGATATGCAAGAAGGTTTACAAGCACAAGCGCAAAGTTTATGATTCAGCAAAAAAAAGGGCCCAAGGAACTGACATGGAGAACTACCAGAGCAACAGGAAGAGAGTGGCCACACCGGTAGGTACCCCAGACACTTGTCCTGCTCAGCCCCTCCCTCCCTCCCTCCCACTTCTAACCTCCAACCCAGCCGCTAGACACAGGGTCTGCCTTGGTGGGGGGGGGGGGGGGGGTGGGGTGGGGGGAGAAGGGTGTCATAGGAAGAGGAGGCCATTCAGCCCCTCGAGCCTGTTCCACCATTCTATAAGATCATGGCTGATCTGTACTTCAACTCCAATTACCCGCCTTTACCCCATATCCCCTGATGTCCTGACCTAACAAATGTCTGTCCACCTCACATTGAAAATGTGACTGGATCCGGCCATAATCCACAGCTTTTTGGGGGAGGGAGAGAGTTCCAAATTTCCACTCCCCTTTGGATGAAAAACTGCCCGATTTCACTCCCTAAATAGCCCGGCTCTAATGTTAAGGTGATGCCATTGTTTATGGCCTTTGGAAGGGAGGGCCCCCTGGAAGCTGTAAGAGACACACATCCCAAGATGATTGAGGTTGATCCCACTTATTTTCGTTTCCTTCAGCACTGGGTCACCGGGAAGCGATAAGAGCCGGAGCCCGTGGTCCTCCCCTAAACAGCTGTGAACCCACCACATCAACATGACATTACACTGATGGAAGTTACAGCTCAGGAGGCCACTCTCAACCTTTCTTGTGCTCCCCCTCCCTCCTCCCCTAAACTGGAGCACTCCACTCGGGTCCTCTTCCCATGCTCTTTCCCATCTTCTTTGTATTGGTGCTGACATTCATGTTTAAAAATCTTTAAGACTCTGTCTGGTTTGGATACTTTTAAACACGGTGATGGGTCTGTCTGTCTGACCGTATCACCAATAAAATACTTCAATTGTGGTCTGACCAGTGCAGTATCATGTTTGACATGACTGGCATCTCCCTACCTCTCCGACCTCCTCACTCCCCAATCCTCTGCTCGACTGGCACCGGCTCCTACTCGTCCCTCACACCCTCTGCCCAACCATCGGAGGTCATGCCTTCAGCCATTACACCCCAAAACTCTAGAAGACTCTCCCTCAATCCCTCCACCTTGCCCCCTCTCTCCCCTTTTTCACATCCCACCTGAAAACCTTCCTGTTCGACCATGCTTATGGCCTCCTCCCCCCTCCTCGGAGTCAGGCTCTGCCACTGTTAAGCGCTCTGAGACGCTACCCTTGTGTAGGGCGCTACACGCAGGGTTGTTGTTGACAAGTGTGGAATGAAAAAAAATGACACTGATGTGTGTAATTGGCTGCCGGGTTAAGGTCCATAAAACCCACAGCCACTCACTTTACAGTATATTCTGTAAGCACTTTGTGAAGTCTCAACCATGTGACAAGCCCTATATCAAATGCAAGGATTATTGTAGGATTATTAAGCAGCAATTGAAGTAAGATGGGGGTGAATGTGGGCAATGTAGTGGAGGGGCGGAGGTAACTCTTGTCAGGTCCTGATGTAAGGTAGGAACGATAACTGGGAATCAAAACTGACACCAAGTTTCCGTACAGGTTAATTTCAGAATCACAGGTGTCTATGTTCAGTTGTAGAAAGTTGGTTCTTATTCAGGCCTTGATGCCAGATAAGCAGGCAGTCAGACAAGCAGGCAGAACATGTCAGGACTGATGTCGCTACGAGGAGGAAAATAGATTTAGGCATCATCAGCATCTATGTGGAAGCTGTTCCCATGTGATTAGGGAATATGGGGATAATGCGGGTAGGTGGAGTTAGAATAGATCAGCCATGATCTTATTGAATGGCGGGCAGGCTCGAAGGGCCGAATGACCTACTCCTGCTCCTAATTCTTATGTTCTTATGTCTGTGGTTGGCATCACCAAGAGGGAGCGTTAAATGAGGGAAGGAAGGGGTGAGAATACAGGTTTGCAGGACACCACAGTGACCTTGTGGGAAGGGTTGGGAGGACAACAGTTGGGAGTCAAACAAGACTCAAACTGTAATTAGTTGTTAAATTGTGTGCTATTTCCTCTGTTAGTGGAATCAGTGAGCAGTGCTGGTAGCCCAGTGTTTTGGGGCTCCTTGTTTACAGAAGGAGACAATATTACAATAGAACACCTGACACCAAATACTACAGATAATAATCCTTACATTTGATATAATAATAATAGTAATAATCCTTGCATTTGATATAGCGCTTTTCACGTCGGGAGGACGTCCCAAAGCGCTTCACAGAACACACTGTAAAGTGAATTGACTGTATATTTGTGGGCGAACGCGGCAGCCAATTGCGCACAGCAATGTCCCACAAACAGTCGTAGATTGAAAATGACCAATTTATTATTGTTTTTGGTTTTGGAGGGATTATTATTAGGCTCTGTGTGGAGTAAGGAAACTTGCCCAAGGTTTGGCCCTGACCCCCCGGGGATTGAACTCAGGTCTCTCGCTTGCAAAGCGAGTGCTCTAACCACTGAGCTACAGGACTCCTTATCACATCTTTGAGGTGTCTCAAAGTGCTTAATGATCATGGTGCATGTCTTACCAGTGACTTCCCACCACTACCCACCTCCGAGTGTTGTGTAGAGATTCTGACCAAGGCTTCTCTCTCTTCCCCTCGGACTTGTCATCTCTACAGAAGAAAAATTGGAAGCAGAAGCACGATGCCTTTCTCCGCATGCTGCGGGCAGCACAGCAGATCGAGCTGCAGATCTTCCGGGGCACGAAGCAGAGTGACCTGCCCCCCCCACTGCCTGCCGAGAACCCGGACTATGTGCCGTGTCCTCACTGCAAACGGCGCTTCAAAGCTGAGGCTGCCGAGCGGCACATCCCAACCTGCAAAAAGCTGAGGAACCGGCCGCCCCCCCTGCGGAGGTGAGGAGCTGAGCAGATGTCACGGTGGCAGTAACGGATCCCGGCCCGAGAGCTAGAGACACCAGATCCCAGCTTTTATTGGGCTCTTTTTCTTACAGAAATAAATCATTATTAAACTGCAACGTCTCAAGAGTAGCGATTCCACTGAACTGCACGTACCATACACTGATCTAATAGAATGGTGGAACAGGCTCGAGGGCTTTTCTTGGTCATAGGACCAGGGTTAGGCCATTCTGCCCAGACATCCTCCTCCCCACCATCAGCCCACACTGTTCCGTCTGCTCACCCCACCCTCTCTGATATTGCCACACATTAAACCTGGAAACACCATAGCTTCGATGTTTTTTATTTTGATTACATCATTTTACATCATTAATATAATGTCAAAGACATCTAAAGACTGAGTAAATGCTCAGGCTGTTATACTGTAGTGTTAAGTTCAGATGTAGTGTTGGATTGGCACAAGAAAGGAAAGGCACAAGAGACAGTCTGGGCACAGATACTGTGTGCACACAGCAGGCAGCAACCCCCAGTCATGCCACATCACACAAGTCACCGGCTCCCAATCACCCCCACCCTAGCCACTCCCTCCACCCACCCACCCCAGCCACTCCATCGCCAAGGGAAACACCGCAATGGCTGCTGTCTATTTTCTGCGGCTTTTTGCCCACGAAATATGCAGTCAATTCACCTTACAGTATATACAAAACACTGCAGATGCTGGAAATCTGAAACAAACACAGAAGTCGCTGAGAACACTCAGCAGGTCAGGCAGCATCTATGGAGAAAAGAAAGGGAGACAATGTTTCGGGTCCACAACCTTTGGTTCGTTGACTCACTTTCCTTTCTCCATAGATGTTGCCTGACCTGCTGAGTGTTCCCAGCAACTTCTGTTGTTGTTTTCACTTTACAGTATATCCTGTGAAGCGCTTTAAGAAGAGATAAAGGCACTAGAGCAAATGCAAGGATTATTATTAAAATTAAATCCTGACAGCAGCAGGTACAGAATATCCACACGATGATTCCCAGTCGCTTCCCACTCACTCCCGTTTGTACACAATCCCAATGGTGAACCCCCCTTTGGGAAGAATTCCTGGTTCCAAAGTAACACTTAAAATTCCTGATCCTAACGTTTTCTGAACTTCCCTCTCAAACCATTCACTGACCCCATCTGCCCGTCAGCTAACAGTACAGCCTGGTATAAACCCTGCCACTCCAGGGAGAGAGCGGAATTCAACACACAACATATGTCCATTGTAGCCCCTCCTCTGCCCCCCCACCCATCACTCAGCTGGCACAGGCCTGCCCCCTCCCCCTCAATCCCTCCCCTCCCCACCAATATTGGTGGCCATGCATTCAGCCTTCAGTCACTGCGCTTCTAACCTCTGGCTCTCCCCGCCTCAATCACCTCCACTTTACCTTTAAATCCCACCTACAACCTATTTCTTTGACCACGTCACCTCTCTCTCCCACTGGCTGCAGCCATTACCTGTGACCTGTGGCTTTCTCATGGACAGTAAGCTTCTCTGCCATTGCCAGCTCCCCTCAGTGCCCAGCACATCCTCAGGACCATTCCCGTGGTGGTGGTGTTATTGGGCTGTGCTGAGGGAGCGGTGCAGGGCCTCCACACTACTCGATCTGACACGAATTGGATCCCAGAACTGAAGCTGCCGTGGGATTCGGAAGTGTCCTGCCCTCTGACTCTGGGCTAGCGTCCAATGATATGGATTCCGGGCTGGATATGTTTAGGCAAGACTCCAGGCTGGGAACCCCAGAATCCGGGTTGGGAACCCCAGACTCCAGGATGGAAACGCCAGGCTCCGGGCTGGGAACGCCAGGCTCCGGACTGGGAATGCAAGGCTCTGGACTGGGAACGCCAGGCTCCGGGCTGGGAACGCTGTTACACTGGGCAGTCCTGCTCCTGTCACATTCCGATGATTGCTGCTTTAATGCTCCCACAGAGAGCCAGAGTCTGCGGATCTCATCCCCCTGTAACACATCGGGTTAACAGCAAACCCCATCTCAACTTGGTATCAATTGCAGTCAGGCCACCCCGCAGCACTTACTGCATGTCTGGCCCGGCCCGGCCCGGCCTGACCCAACCCTGCCCAACCCAACCCAGCCCGGCCAAACCCAACCCAGCCCGGCCAAACCCAACCCAGCCCGGCCAAACCCAACCCAGCCCGGCCAAACCCAACCCAGCCCGGCCAAACCCAACCCAGCCCGGCCAAACCCAACCCAGCCCGGCCAAACCCAACCCAGCCCGGCCAAACCCAACCCAGCCCGGCCAAACCCAACCCAGCCCGGCCAAACCCAACCCAGCCCGGCCAAACCCAACCCAGCCCGATCAAACCCAACCCAGCCTGGCCAAACTCAACTCAGCCCGGCCAAACCCAACCCAGCCCGGCCCAACCCAAGTCAACCCAGCCCAACCCAAGTCAACCCAGCCCGGCCCAACCCAACTCAACCCAGCCCGGCCCAGTCCAGCTCAATCCAGTCCGGCCTGGGCCAGTCCAGCCCAAACCAGCTTAACTCAATCAAGCACGCCCCAACACAGCTCAGCCAATCCCTGCCCGGCCCAGTCCAGCCCGGCCCAGCCCAACCCTGCCCAGCCCAGCTCAACCCAACCCAGTTCAGTCCAGTCCGGCTCAACCCAGCCCGGCCCATCAGGAACCCAGCCTGGCCCAACCCTGCCACCCCACCCCCAACCAAGCTTAACCCAGCCCGGCCCAACAGGAATCCAGCCTGTCCCGGCCCAACCCTGCCACTTCACCGCCAACCAAGCTTCATCCAGCCCAGCCTGGCCCAGTCCAGCCCAACCCAACACAACCCAACCCAGCCCGGCCCAACCCAGCTCAGCCTAATCTTGCCTGGCTCAGCCTAACCCTGCCCGGCCCAGCTCAACCCAGCCCAGCTCAACCCAGCCCAGTCCAACCCAGCTCAGCCCAACCCAGCTCAGCCCAACTTGGAACAACCCGGCTCAGCTCAACCAAGATCAGCCCAACCCAAACCATACGAACCCAGCCTGGCCTTATCCAACTCAGCCCAACCCAGCCCGGCCCAGCCTAGCACAGCCCCCACACCACCGCGCCAACCCAGCTCAGCCCAACCCAGCTCGGCCCAACCCAGCTCGGCCCAACCCAGCTCGGCCCAACCCAGCTCGGCCCAACCCAGCTCGGCCCAACCCAGCTCAGCCCAACCCAGCCCAGCCTAGCACAGCCCCCGTACCTCCCCGCCAACCCAACTCAGCCCAATCCAGCCCAGCACAGCCCCCATACCTCCCCGCCAACCCAGCTCAGCCCCCATACCTCCCCGCCAACCCAGGTCAGCCCAACCCTGCTCAGCCTGGCTCAGCCCATCCCAGCCCGGCCCAACCCACCCAAGCCCAGGCCGGCCTAGCCCAGCCAAGCACGGCTCAGCCAAGTACAGCCCAGCCCTGCGCCCCCCACCTTCCTACACACACGCACACACAGCACTCCCCAGTGACCCCCCACCCCACGGATAGCACGCCAACATGCACAGCCCCCACACCTCCCTTCCATATATAACCCCCCGCATCACTAACCTGTGAGATTCGCTTTAATTCACAGCTGAGCCGCTGGTTCTCCTCGTGGAGCCGCTGCTGTTGTGTCACACACTGAGCCACCACCACCTGCAGCTCCTGTACCTGCTCCAACAGTGTCCCACATACACAGCCCGGCCCCACCACCACCGTTTCACCGGCACACCTCGCCTGGGAGGAGAAAATGGGGGTAGAGTGTGAGCGGAGGGAACAGGCAAAAGGAGAGAGAGTGCATGGGCAAAGAGGTAGTTGTTAGTGTTGGTGTGTGGACAGCACAGCCCCAGGCCCTCCAACACAGCACAGCACAGGACAGCCCCAGTCCCCCAGCACAGGACAGCCCCAGTCCCCCAGCACAGGACAGCCCCCAGTCCTCCAGCACAGCCAGTCCACAGCACAGCCCCCACCACAGCACAGCCTACAGCACAGCCTTCAGCACAGCACAGCCCCCAGCACAGCACAGCCTCCAGCACAGCACAGCCTCCAGCACAGCACAGCCTCCAGCACAGCACAGCCTCCAGCACAGCACAGCCTCCAGCACAGCACAGCCTCCAGCACAGCACAGCCTCCAGCACAGCCTTCAGCACAGCATAGCCCCCAGTCCTCCAGCACAGCCCCCAATCCCCAGCACAGCACAGCCCCCAGCACAGCACAGCCTTCAGCACAGCACAGCCCCCAATCCCCAGCACAGCACAGCCCCCAGCACAGCACAGCCTTCAGCACAGCACAGCCCCCAATCTCTCAGCACAGCTCCCAGCACAGCACAGCCTCCAGCACAGCACAGCCCCCAGCACAGCACAGCCCCCAGCACAGCACAGCCTCCAGCACAGCACAGCCTCCAGCACAGCACAGCCCCCAGCACAGCACAGCCTCCAGCACAGCACAGCCTCCAGCACAGCACAGCCCCCAGCACAGCACAGCCCCCAGCACAGCACAGCCTCCAGCACAGCACAGCCCCCAGCACAGCACAGCCCCCAATCCCTTAGCACAGCCCCCAGCACAGCACAGCCTCCAGCACAGCACAGCCCCCAGCACAGCACAGCCTTCAGCACAGCACAGCCCCCAGCACAGCACAGCCTTCAGCACAGCCCAGCCCCCAGCCCAGCCCCAGCCCCCCAAGCACAGTACAGCCCTCAGAAAAACGCTGGTCTCCAGCACAGCAATCCCCCAGTCCCCACAGCACAGCTCCCAGCACAGCACAACCCCCAGCCCAGCCCTGGCCCCCAGCACAGCTCAACCCCCAGCCCAGCACAACACAGCCCTCAGCTCAGCTCCCAGCACAGCCCCCAGCACAACACAGCCCCCAGCCCAGCTCCCAGCACAGCCCTGACCCCCAGCACAACACAGCCCCCAGCCCAGCTCCCAGCACAGCCCTGACCCCCAGCACAACACAGCCCCCAGCCCAGCTCCCAGCACAGCCCTGACCCCCAGCACAACACAGCCCCCAGCCCAGCTCCCAGCGCAGCCCTGACCCCCAGCACAACACAGCCCCCAGCCCAGCTCCCAGCGCAGCCCTGGCCCCCAGCCCAGCACAGCCCCCAGTACAACACAGCCCCCAGCCCAGCACAGCCCCCAGTACAACACAGCCCCCAGCCCAGCACAGCCCCCAGTACAACACAGCCCCCAGCACAGCCCCCAGCCCAGCACAGCCCCCAGCCAGCCCTGGCCCCCAGCACAGCTCAAACCCCAGCACAGCACAACACAGCCCCCAGCCCAGCTGCCAGCACAGCCCTGACCCCCAGCACAACAAAGCCCCCAGCCCAGCTCCCAGCGCAGCCCTGGCCCCCAGCCCAGCACAGCCCCCAGCACAACACAGCCCCCAGCACAGCCCCCAGCCCAGCACAGCCCCCAGCACCCCCAGCACAGACAGACCCCAGTACAGTAAGTACAGCCCCCAGCCCGGCCCCAGTCCCTCAACACAGTACCGCCCCCAGCCCAGCCAGCACAACACAACCCCCAGTACAGCACAGCTCCCAGCCCCCAGTTCTCCAGCACAGCACCCAGCCTTCAGCACAGCAAAGCCCCCAGCCTCCAGCACAGCGCAGCCCCCAGCACGGCACAGCCCCCAGCACGGCGCAGCCCCCAGCCCCCAGCACGGCACAGCCTCCAGCACGGCGCAGCCCCCAGCCTCCAGCACAGCGCAGCCCCCAGCACGGCGCAGCCCCCAGCACGGCGCAGCCCCCAGCACGGCGCAGCCCCAGCACGGCGCAGCCCCCAGCACGGCGCAGCCCCCAGCACGGCGCAGCCCCCAGCACGGCGCAGCCCCCAGCACGGCGCAGCCCCCAGCACGGCGCAGCCCCCAGCACGGCGCAGCCCCCAGCACGGCGCAGCCCCAGCACGGCGCAGACCCCAGCACGGCGCAGACCCCAGCACGGCGCAGCCCCCAGCACGGCACAGCCCCCAGCACGGCACAGCCCCCAGCACGGCACAGCCCCCAGCATGGCACAGCCCCCAGCACGGCACAGCCTCCAGCACGGCACAGCCCCAGGCACAGAACAGTCCCCAGCCCAGCACAGCACAACTCCCAGCCCAGCGCAGCCCCCAGCCCAGCGCAGCCCCCAGCCCAGCGCAGCCCCCAGCCCAGCGCAGCCCCCAGCATAGCACAGCCGCCAGCACAGCCCTGGCCCCCAGCCCAGCGCAGCCCCCAGCCCAGCGCAGCCCCCAGCCCAGCGCAGCCCCAATCCCTTAGCACAGCCCCCAGCACAGCATAGCCTTCAGCACAGTACAGCCTTCAGCCCAGCGCAGCCCCCAGCACAGCCCTGGCCTCCAGCTCAGCACAGCTCCCAATCCAGCGCAGCCCCCAGCCCAGCACAGCCCCCAGCATAGCGCAGCCCCCAGCACAGCCCTGGCCTCCAGCCCAGCGCAGCCCCCAGCCCAGCGCAGCCCCCAGCCCAGCGCAGCCCCCAGCCCAGCGCAGCCCCCAGCCCAGCGCAGCCCCCAGCCCAGCGCAGCCCCCAGCCCAGCGCAGCCCCCAGCCCAGCGCAGCCCCCAGCTCAGCACAGCTCCCAATCCAGCGCAGCCCCCAGCCCAGCGCAGCCCCCAGCCCAGCGCAGCCCCCAGCCCAGCGCAGCCCCCAGCCCAGCGCAGCTCCCAACCCAGCGCAGCCCCCAGCCCAGCGCAGCCCCCAGCAAAGCACAGCCGCCAGCACAGTCCTGGCCTCCAGCCCAGCACAGCTCCCAACCCAGCAGAGCTCCCAGCCCAGGACAGCCCCCTCACCCCCTGCGGTGACTTCCTTACCCCAGAGCCTGGCTGGGTGTCTGCCCCTGGAGTGGTGGTGGTTTTCAGTTCCGGCAGTTTGTGGTACGGCAGCGTCTCTTTCCCGGCGATCAGCGGCAACTTAGCCACATCCCCAGGAGAGTCTGGGATCGGGATAAACTCTGCATTTTCCAGTTCCTAACAATTAAACACACAGAATCAGATCTCAGTCTTAATCTGCTGCCCACCTGTACATCCCACCCCCACTGTAACCCCCCACAGTAACCCCCCACTGTATCTCCCCCACTGCAACCTCCACCCAGTGTCACCCCCCATTGTCAGCCCCCATTGTCAATGCCCCACACTGTCACCCCCCACCCACTGTAACCCTCCACTGTCACCCACCCACTGTAACCCCCCCTGTATCTCCCCCAGTCACCCCACCACTGTAACACCCTCCAATGTAACCCCCCCTTGTCAACCCCACTGTAACCCCTGCCACTGTCAGCCCCCTGCTGTCACCGACCCACTGTAACCCCCACCCTGTATCTCCCCCAGTCACCCCACCACTGTAACACCCTCCAATGTAACCCCCCCTTGTCAACCCCACTGTAACCCCTGCCACTGTCAGCCCCCTGCTGTCACCCCCCCACTGTAACCCCCCCCCACTGTCCCCACCACTGTCACCCCCCCACTGTCCCCACCACATCCACACTCACACGTACACACATATTCACACACACAAACCCTTTCGCTGGCGTATACTTACCCACACACACGAGGCTGCTGTACATAACCACAACCATACTCACAATCACACACACGCACACACAGACGAGGATGGCGTACATACACATACTCACACACACAAGCCTGGTATACACACACGCACAAGGCTGGCATACATACACACACTCACACTTGCACACTCACACTTGCACTCTCAAACACACACATTCGCCATTGGTGGGGCTAGTTACCCTGAGCAGCCAGTCAGGACAGGAGCTGTCCGGGGAGCCACTGGATGACTTGATCATGGGGTTAAACACTCCGATCCCCCGTTTGTCCTCCGCTGTTTTCTTCATCCCGTTCTGTCCGTCCTCATCCTCCCCGAGCTCTACCTCAGCCGGAGAGCCCGGTGTACCTGTGGGACGTCAGACAGGTACACACAGAGGTACACACATACAAGTACATCCACAGATACACACGCGCACACATACAAATACACGCACACAGGTACACACACAGGTACACACATGGGTGTGTACAGGTTACAAGTATACACACAGGTAGCCACACAGGTACACACACAGACAGGTACACACATAGGCAGGTACGCAGCTTAATCTCCTTGTGGGGAGGAGGTAAGTGGGGTGTCCTCCTGGCTGGCTCATTGGCAGGACCTGGAAGGGCAGACCAGTTACTGTGGGCAGGGAGTCATCCCATTCAACTCCAGCAACCCAAAGCCCAAATGGGGAGAGTGGTACTAGCTGGACAAGCAGTGGGAAAGCTTGTCAGACAGTGATATCAATGGTAAGTTACAGTTTTAGCTGGTTAGACTCCAGCTGTTACCTCAACATGCACACTGGGGTTCCCAAGCCTTGGCTATTGCCAATCTGCGCCTAATACTTTCTGGAACTAGGTCAGCAGGATGTGTCCCTCCAGGGAGAGAGAGAGAACTCATTCCATTCCAACAATAGATCTCTGGGATTTCCATGCATGGAAATCTCAGTTTGGAGACTCTTATGCATGGTGTGGGCACTGTATGTGGCTTTCCGGGTGTGTCAGACGCCGGGCTGTCCAAAAAAAAGTACACATACAGGCAGCTATACAGATACACACATACACCGACACACATAGACAGACACAGATCGACACTCACAGGCAGACAAACAGGGAGTCACACTCACTGGCGCCGATAGACAAGCTGCTGCTGTTGGATCGAATTGTTTTCGACGAATAAACAATTTCTGAAATAAAAAGAAAATCAGGTTCTGGAGATTGTGTAAGTGAGAGAAGCTCGGTGTGGCTCTGTCAAGATGTGTGTGTGTATGTGTGTGTGTGTTGTCTCTGTCAGTATATCTGTGTCTCAGATCTCCTCTCCCTTTGGCTCTCCACCCACAGCGATTCATCAAGTTGTTGAATGATCATCTC
>NW_024705255.1:43207-58692 GCF_018977255.1 Callorhinchus milii | reverse complement strand
CTGCTCGTCCCTCGTACCCTCCCCCCCACCGTTAGCTTTCAGCCACTAGGCCCCAAAACTCAGGAATGCTTTCTCTCAATCCCCCCGCGTCACCCCCTCTGTTTCCTCTATCAAGTCCCGCCTGTGCTTATACCACACATCCCCCCACCCGGCCCCGGCTCGGAGTCAGGCTCTGCTTGTGGTAGTTGTGCTGAGGTGCTGCCCTGTGTGGAGGGAGCTGTATAAGTGCAAGTTGTTGTTGTGTAAATGTAATTTGTTGTTGGAGATTTAAACAGTGAGGAGTTTCTGTGTATGTCAGACACGAGTCTCGTAAAAAGGCAACAGGGAAATAGGCCATTAGCTAAAGAGAGTTTTAATAAAAGCTTTGCTGTTATATATATTCTTATACAGTCTTTCAGTGAACTTTTTATCATGAGATGAGGAGTGTTCATCCGTACGTTGACTGACCAGCGAGTCTCTCACTCTGTGTACTTCCCCACCAGCACTGGCCAGATAACGCAGTCTGTGCGGCACGTGTAAACCATGTGAAAACCATGCGCAAACCACGTGTAAAGTACAAAACACATCCAAGCCACATACTGGCCATGAGAACAATGTGTAAACCACATGTAAAGCCCATGTACACAATCTGAGTAAAGTCTGGGTATAAACAGCCTCAGGTGAAACTCTGTACATATGGTTTACACAAGTCAGCTGCTCACTCACCTCTGAGTCAGAAAGTCGTGGGTTCAAGTCACCACATCAGCAGAAATATAATATATCTTGAGACGTCTCAATGGCATGATAAGGCACTATATCAAATGCAAGGATGATTATTATTCCCCCGCCCCCATTGTTTTTCACAGCTATTTTCAGTCTGGTGACTGTTTCACAGATACTTATAAATGTTTGCGATGATTCAGTTAAAAAAAAGCTTATTATAGCAGAGAAATCCCACCAGAATCTTATCTTATGTCTCAGCCGGTCAGTCGCTCACACTCTCGCTTGCAAGTTTGGAGTTTGTGGGTTTGAGCCCTCTCCCCTGTGTCAGGGGCTCTGAGCTCACAGTCCTGACTGACACTCCAGTGCAGCGCTGGGGAGACAGAGAGAGAGAGAGAGCTGGGAGAGAGAGAGAGAGAGCTGGGGCGGGGAGAGAGAGAGAGAGCACTGGGGGGGGAGAGAGACAGAGTGCGCTGGGGCAGGGGGAGAGAGAGAGAGAGAGCACTGGGGGGAGAGAGAGAAAGATAGCTGGGGTGGGGGGGGGAGAGAGAGAGAGAGCACTGGGGGGAGAGAGAGCGCGCGAGAGAAAGAGAGAGGCAGCCCTGGAGGAGAGAAAGAGAAAGAGAGACAGCGCTGGGGGAGGGAGAGAGAGAGCACTGGGGGGAGAGAGAGAGAGAAGAGAGAGAGGCAGCCTTGGGGGAGAGAGAGAGAGAGCGCTGAGGGGGGAGGAGGAGAGAGGGAGAGAGAGAGAGACACATTGTCCTTCAGATGAGATGTTAAACCTCACTCCCCGTCTGTGCCCTGATCGGGGGATGTTAAAGATCCCTTGTTCCCAGTGTCCACCTGATCAGAGCACAGACGGGGAAGTGAGGTTTAACATCTCATCTGAAAGACGGCGTCTCTGACTATCTGACCTTCCGCCAGAATGTCAGCCTGGACCAGGACCAGGGTGATCCAATGAGCAATTTAGAAATCCAGCCTTTGGCCCTCAGCGGCTAAAAGGTTGGATCATCTCTGGGATTGCCGGGTGTAGTTGGGATGTGGGGAATTCTCAGCTTGTTTTGGAGACTCGGTGATGGGTTTCCATGTGTGTCTGACACCCGGCTGAGCAAAAAAAAATTACCGGCTGTGCCAGCCTGACACTTGTGAGACAGTGTAAGACGAGGTGGAGTTTCAGGGCAATGGCTCAGTTTGCCTTCACAGGGACTAAGGAAATGTACTGATTGTGTGTCATTGGCTCATCAAAACGAGTGGGCGAGTGGGGATGGCCGGGGGTCTGGTGATGTGGTCATTCAGGCTGTACTTCTCACTCTCAGGGTCTGTCAGAGTGACCACTCCTTCCTTCTCCCCCTCCGTCTAACTCCTCCGATTGTGCCTCTTCGTCACAAAGTAACTCGCTGCGAAGAAGCAGATCAGAGCTCCGCACTCGAACAGAACTTGAACCCCCATATACCTGGTGACACAGAGACAACTGTCAGAGGTCAACAATATCTGAGTCTTTGTGCAGTGGTTACACTCTGACCCGAGCGACAGGACACGGGTTCAAACCCCAGGCGCTCCGGGGTGAACCCTTAGGCCAGTTTCCTAAGTCCACACACACTCACACACACACCCTCATACTCACACACACACCCTCACACTCACACACACACACTCACTCATTCTGACGTACACACTCACACACACACACAAACTTACTCACACACACACACACTCACCACACACACACACACACTCACACACACACACACACACGCGCGCGCACACCCCTCGGTTTACCGGCAGTAAGTAGGAACCTGTTTGTTAGTCGATTGGTGGATCACTTTGTGTGGCAAATAACTCCTTCAAAAAAATTTGTTCAGTCATTCCATGACTGTGTGTGTGACGGTCACTGTGTGTGTGAGACGGTCACTGTGTGTGTGACGGTCACTGTGTGTGTGACAGTGACTGTGTGTGTGTGACAGTGACTGTGTGTGTGACAGTGACTGTGTGTGTGAGACGGTGACTGTGTGTGTGTGACAGTGACTGTGTGTGTGTGACAGTGACTGTGTGTGTGTGTGACAGTGACTGTGTGTGTGACGGTCACTGTGTGTGACAGTGACTGTGTGTGTGCGACAGTGACTGTGTGTGTGACGGTCACTGTGTGTGTGACAGTGACTGTGTGTGTGTGACAGTGAGTGTGACAGTGACTGTGTGTGTGTGACAGTGACTGTGTGTGTGACGGTCACTGTGTGTGTGTCAGTGACTGTGTGTGTGTGACAGTGTGTGTGACAGTGACTGTGTGTGTGTAGACAGTGACTGTGTGTGTGACAGTGACTGTGTGTGTGTAACAGTGACTGTGTGTGTGTGACAGTGACTGCGTGTGTGAGACAGTGACTGTGTGTGTGACAGTGACTGTGTGTGTGAGACGGTGACTGTGTGTGTGTGACAGTGACTGTGTGTGTGACAGTGACTGTGTGTCTGACAGTGACTGTGTGTGTCACAGTGACTGTGTGTGTGACAGTGACTGTGTGTGTCACAGTGACTGTGTGTGTGACAGTGACTGTGTGTGTGAGACGGTGACTGTGTGTGTGTGACAGTGACTGTGTGTGTGACAGTGATATGTGTGTGACAGTGACTGTGTGTGACAGTGACTGTGTGTGTGTGACAGTGACTGTGTGTGTGACAGTGATATGTGTGTGACAGTGATATGTGTGTGACAGTGACTGTGTGTTTGAGACAGTGACTGTGTGTGTGAGACAGTGACTGTGTGTGTGTGACAGTGACTGTGTGTGTGACAGTGATATGTGTGTGACAGTGACTGTGTGTGTGAGACAGTGACTGTGTGTGTGAGACAGTGACTGTGTGTGTGACAGTGATATGTGTGTGACAGTGATATGTGTGTGACAGTGACTATGTGTGTGTGACAGTGACTGTGTGTGTGACAGTGATATGTGTGTGACAGTGATATGTGTGTGACAGTGACTGTGTGTGTGTGACAGTGACTGTGTGTGTGACAGTGATATGTGTGTGACAGTGATATGTGTGTGACAGTGACTGTGTGTGACTGTGACTGTGTGTGTGAGACAGTGACTGTGTGTGACAGTGATATGTGTGTGACAGTGATATGTGTGTGACAGTGACTGTGTGTGTGAGACAGTGACTGTGTGTGTGAGACAGTGACTGTGTGTGTGTGACAGTGATATGTGTGTGACAGTGATATGTGTGTGACAGTGACTGTGTGTGTGTGACAGTGACTGTGTGTGTGACAGTGATATGTGTGTGACAGTGATATGTGTGTGACAGTGATATGTGTGTGACAGTGACTGTGTGTGACAGTGACTGTGTGTGTGACAGTGACTGTGTGTGTGAGACAGTGACTGTGTGTGTGTGACAGTGACTGTGTGTGTGACAGTGATATGTGTGTGACAGTGATATGTGTGTGACAGTGATATGTGTGTGACAGTGACTGACTGTGACTGTCAGCAATTAGCTGCTGATTTTTGTCCAAGCTCCTCAGTCACTCCACTTTACAGTATATTCCGTGAAGCACTTTGGGACGTCTCAACAACATGATGAGGCGCTGCATCAAATGCCGCGCAGCACCGGGGGAGACTGTCACAGTGTCAGTGACGTTAAAGATCCCTCGATGCTGTCGGAAATAGAGACGGGAGCTCCTCTCTCTCTCTCTCGCTCTCTCTCTCCTGTTGTCCTGGCCGACAAGACCCAGATACAGTCACTTCCTGGCTGTTTGCGCGGATGTTTCTGGGCATAAATTGGCTCCGTGTTTGCCCACAAACAGTGACTACACTTTGCAGTGAATCCTGTGAAGTGCTTTGGGACCTCCTCGAGACATGAAAGGAGCTGTATGTAACGTAAGGAGGACCATCGTTATAAAAACAGTCACTACACTGGTGGTCGGGGGCTGGTGTGAGGGCAGCGGGAGGAGGACGGAGAACACACCTGATCCGGAACCGATCGAGATCATAGTATCTGCAGGCTGTCTGCTCCCCGCACTTGGTTTCCCAGTGGATACAGGTTTTATCGATCACCCGTCCGTACAGTATAGGTCCTGGCAGCCAGGCTGCACCACACCGGGCAGGAGACAGACACCATCATCATCAACAACAACAACAACAACCACGTTTACCCAGCGGGCCTCAAGCAGGCGGCTTCCTGTTGGAGTGACGCAGCGAGTGGAGGTGCGGGAGGGGAACGTAGGTCAAAAAGGAAGGTCTTCAGACGCGATCTGAAGAGGGTGAAAGAGGGGGCGGAGGGTCAGAGGGAGAGAGTGTCCACCAGCCCCTCACCAGCCCCCCACTCTCCCCCCACCCCCACCTTAGAGACAGAGACAGAGGCTGATCCCAGTGTTTGGGACAGTGACAACAGCTCAATGCCGTGATGGGGGGACGGGCAGGCGGGGGTAGTGGGGGGGTTCTGAAGGGACTTTTTGCTGTTGTGATCAGTGCTAACAGACCCCCAGCACTTACCGAGTGCACGGAACAGCATGTACTGGATTCCGATGGCAAAGGATTTGTCCTGTGGCTTCACTGACCTGGAAATCCAACCAGACACATCATTCCAGACACACAACCCAGACACCAGCCTCACACCTCACAGTCCAGCCTGACACTCCAGCACAACGCTGGGGAGAGTCAGAGCGCTGGGGAGAGAGCGCTGGGGGGAGTCAGAGCGCTGGGGAGAGTCAGAGCACTGAGGGGAGAGGGAGAGCGCACTGGGGGGAGAGAGAGAGAGAGAGAGCGCTGGGGGGAGAGAGAGAGAGATAGCGCTGGAGCGAGAGAGAGAGAGAGAGCGCTGGTGGGGGAGAGAGAGAGAGAGCGCTGCGAGGAGAGATAAAGAGAGAGAGAGCGTTGGGGGGAGAGATAGAAAGAGAGCTGGGGGGAGAGAGAAAGAGAGAGCACTAGGGGAGAGAGAGCGTGGGGGAGAGAGAGAGAGAGAGAGTGCTGGGGGGAGAGATAGAAAGAGCGCTGGGGGGAGAGAGAGAGCGCTGGAGGGAGAGTGAGAGAGAGAGAGCACTAGGGGAGAGAGTGTGGGGGAGAAAGAGAGAGAGAGAGAGAGTGCTGGGGGGAGAGTGAGAGAGAGAGAGCACTAGGGGAGAGAGCGTGGGGGAGAGAGAGAGAGAGTGCTGGGGGGAGAGATAGAAAGAGCGTTGGGGGGAGAGAGAGAGAGTGCTGGTGGAGGTTTAACTGTTAATATCAGACTATATAGAGATGTCACTGTTAATAACAGATATATAGAGGTGTCACTATATAGAGGTGTCGGTCTTATAGTCATATAGAGGTGTTATTGTTAATAACAGACTGTATAGAGGTTCTCACTATTAATATTAGATGATATAGAGGTGCTCACTGTTAATTTCAGACCATGTGTCACTATACAGAGGTGCGACTGTTAATAACAGACTGTATAGAGATGTCACTATATAGAGATGTCAGTGTTAATAACAGACTGTATTGTATAGTATAAAATAATATTAGGAAAAGCAGACTCACCGCAGCACTAGGATGAAGGACGGGGTCTGAGAGAGACTGGCTGTAAACCCCATCAATGTGAGCAGCAGCATGAAGGGCATCAGGAGGTGGGAGCAGCCAGCGCCACACGTCCCTGGTGTGGCCCATTCCCCAGGGCCCAGGCAGCTACAGTCTGTGTAGTTCTGGGGAGATCACAACAACAACAGCGTTCACACAGCGCCCAGACACAGAGTAACGCCTCACAGAGCCATACATGGCTGGGGTGGGGTGGGGTGGGGCCGAGAGACAAGGGGTTACCCAGACAGAAGGAGTTCCAAATGTTAGGCATAGCTTCTCAGATATCATCATAATAATCCCGGCATTCCATACAGCGCTGATCACATCGTTGAGACATCTCAAAACCCTTCGCACAATATAGTGTCAAGTGGAGTGACTGTATTTTGTGGATGAAACACGATAACAAATTGCACACAGCAGTGAGTGTCTCACACACAGTCATGGATTGAAGTCACCAATTTTTTATTAATACAAATGATTTGCCAATTGACCAACAACTGGGTTCCTGCTTCTGCCCAGTAAACAGAGGCCTGAGTGTGGAGTAAAGAAACATTCCAAAGCGTTTCACAGGAGTAAAGTATAGTTGGCAGCACTTCCCACACACAGCCACGGAGCGAGGGACGTGTTATTGGGGGATTGTTGTCCAGGACACCAGGAGAGAGAGAGAGAGAAACTCCCTTCTCTTTCCCAACAGCCGTGGGATCTTTAACATCCCCCCGAACAGGCAGACCCTAACCCTAACCGGGGGGTAATGGCTCATCGGGAGGACGGCACCTCCCACAATGCCACCCCCCCACCCCCCCAGCACTGCATTGGAGCATCAGCTTAGACTGTGTCTGTGAGCCAGACTGACACTGAGCCGGGCCGACACGCACTGAGCCGGGCCGACACGCACTGAGCCGGGCCGACACGCACTGAGCCGGGCCGACACGCACTGAGCCGGGCCGACACGCACTGAGCCGGGCCGACACGCGCTGAGCCGGGCCGACACGCACTGAGCCGGGCCGACACGCACTGAGCCGGGCCGACACGCGGAGCCGGGCCGACACGCACTGAGCCGGGCCGACACGCACTGAGCCGGGCCGACACGCGGAGCCGGGCCGACACGCACTGAGCCGGGCCGACACGCACTGAGCCGGGCCGACACGCACTGAGCCGGGCCGACACGCACTGAGCCGGGCCGACACGCGCTGAGCCGGGCCGACACGCACTGAGCCGGGCCGACACGCACTGAGCCGGGCCGACACGCACTGAGCCGGGCCGACACGCACTGAGCCGGGCCGACACGCACTGAGCCGGGCTGACATCATAATATAATATAATAATTATAATCCTTGCATTTGATATAGTGCTTTTCACGTCTTCTCGACGTCCCAAAGCAGTTCACAGAATACACTGTAAAGTGAATTGACTGTCTATTTGTGGGCGAACGCGGCAGCAGATTGCGCGCAGCAATGTCCCACAAACAGTCGTGGATTGAAAATGAGCAATTTATTATTGTTTTGATTTGGAGGGATTATTATTAGGCTCTGTGTGGAGTAAGGAAACTTGCCCGAGGTTTCGCCCTCTGCCTGGAATTGAACTCAGGTCTCTCGCTCGCAAAGCGAGTGCTCTAACCACTGAGCTACAGGACTCCACTGGATCATAATTCAATAATTCAATCATGATTCAATAATTGCATTGAATCATAAATCAATGGGTTGAAGAGTGAGATTGTGATAAATTTCTTTCTTCGGTCAAAGGGCAATAAATAGATCCAGGAAGGAAACCTGTGTTTGTGTAACTCCTTTTACATCTGTTAACTGAGAAGCGTCACTTGTACAAAGTAAACAGAACAAATACTTCATAGACATTTCCCACACACAAACACAAAAGAATTTATCTGGGGAATTGATCTGGGAGAAATTCCCTTCTCTTGTTTTTCCCTCAGTACTGTCGTGGGATTTTTATCATCCAAAGACACAGACATGAACTTATCTTAATGTCTTTTCACCCATCGTGTCTGTGCTGGGGCTCGCTCCCCCACTGTAGGTTATATTCCCTCTCGAGTCGAGGGAACGGCAGAATGTGGCTGAACTCCCAGATTCCAGTCATTGTTGTATTGCAGTAAAACCAGTTTGAAGGTATTTTTTTCCGGAGCCGGCCATGGCCTGCATCCGGTTTATTAAAAAATTCAGGCTCATACTTGTCCCCCCTCCCCTACGTTCCAATGCCGGTGGCTGTGTTTTCAGCCGCTATGACCCCTAGAACTCTCGCCCTCTTTCTCTCTTCCTTGTCCTTTCCTTCCCCATGAACATGAGCAGATGAGCGAGTGGAACAGAAATGGAGAGAGTTCTCCTTAAACCAGTGAGGTTGGCAGAGCAGTCGGCAGAGCAGCAGAGCCCGGGGGCTGTTTGTATAAATGATGATCTCAGCAGTTGATTCCCAGAATTGATGGTTTTGATTACAGAGCACCACGTCTTCTGAGCTGATATGAATTGTAAGAATTGTTGCTGTTATTGTGATTAAGAATAATCCTGGCATTTGATACAATGCCTTATCACGTCTTCGAGACGTCTCAAAGCGCTTCACAGGATCTGCTGTAAAGTGAACTGACTGTGTATTTGTGGGTGAAACACGGCAGCCAATTGCGCACAGCAGTGAGTGAAGGGATTATTACCCCCGGATGCGCCAATCGACTAACAACCAGGTTCCTACATACTGTTGGTAAACAGAGGCCTGTGTGTGGGTGAGTGTGTATGTGGGTGTGTGTATCTAAGTGAGTGTGTGTGTGTTTGAGTGTGTATGTGTGTGTGTGTGTATGAGAGTGTGTGTTATATATCTAAGTGTGTGTGTGTGTATGTGAGTGTGTGTGTATGTGAGTGTATGCGTGTGTGAGTATTTAAGTGAGTGTGAGTGTGTATGTGTGTGTGTGAGTGTATGTGTGTGAGTGTGTGTCCTGGGTGACTTTAACCTGCACTTCACCCCCTCCTGCTCCACCTCCTCAGACTTCTCTTCCCTGCTCTCCTCGCTCAACCTCTCCCTCCACATCAACTCCCCCACTCACAGTCACGGCCACCCACTCGACTTGGTGATCACCCGGGGCCTCAGTGTCTCGGATGTCACTATCACCGACAAGGCCGTCTCCGATCACCACTTCATCTCCTTCACCACCTCCACCCCCCTCCCCACCTCCACCAGACCCACCACCATCTTCTACCGCCCTGGAAGAAGTTACCCCCACAATCCCTAACCGCTGCCTTGGAGTCCTCTGAACTCCTCTCCCTCTGGCCTTCAACCCTCACTGACCCCTCTTCTCCTCTCACCCTCCTCCACCACACCCTCTCCTCCACACTCGACACTCTTGTCCCCATCACCTCCCGTACTGTATCCTACTCTCGCTCCTCCCCCTGGTTCACCATCCGCTCACTGAAGAGCCAGGTGTGGGCCGCTGAACGCACCTGCCTCAAATCTGGCCTAACGGTCCACCGACAAATCTGGCTGGACCTCCTCAATATCTACCGCTCCACTCTAGCCTCGGCCAAGTCGTCCTTCTTCTCCAGGATAATCCTGGAGGCGAAGGACAACCCCAGGCTACTGTTTTCTACCATATCCCGACTCCTCCATTCCCCCCGCCACCCCGCGCAGGTCATCTCCTCCAACCTTCACTGCGAGGAGATGCTGGATTTCCTTGAATCCAAAATCAAGGGAATTCGCTCCGCGGTCACTTCCCCTCCAACATCCACCAACCCCCCACCCCTTCCCTCCCACACTCCGACTCCTACCCATCCTCCCCTACACACTTTCGTACCCGTTTCCCCACCCTCTGTCACCAAACTCATCCTATCCCTGAAACCCAACACCTGCTCCCTTGACCCCATCCCCACTCCACTCCTTATCTCCCAGCTCCACCTCCTTGCTCCATATCACAGACATCATCAACCTGTCCCTCTCCTGTGGCTCTGTTCCCATTCCCTTAAAAATTGCCACCATCACTCCCACCTTGAAAAAACCCTCCCTTGATGCGTGGCAGCTATCAAGCTACCGGCCCATCTCCAACCTCCCCTTCCTGTCCAAGGTCCTGGAACGAGTTGTCGCCTCCCAGCTGCGCTCTTTCCTCTCCACCCATTCATTATTCGAACCCCTTCAGTCGGGTTTCCGTGCTGCCCATAGCACAGAAACTGCCCTGGTCAAGGTCACCAATGACATCCTGACCATCTGTGACCAGGGCTCCCTCTGCCTCCTCGTCCTCCTCGACCTATCGGCAGCATTCGATACGGTCGACCACACTATCCTCCTCCACCGCTTGTCCTCCCACCTCAACCTTCAAGGCCCTGTCCTTGAGTGGTTTAGGTCGTACCTCTCCCACCGTCTTCACTTTGTTTCCACGAATGGTTTTTCCTCCACCCCCCGCACTGTCTCGTGCGGTGTCCCTCAGGGCTCTGTCCTCGGTCCCCTCCTCTTCACCCTCTATATGCTCCCCCTGTGGTGACATCATCCGCAGACATGGGGTTAACTTCCACATGTATGCGGATGACACCCAACTCTACCTTTCCTCCTCTACCCTCAACTCCACGACCACCGATGTCCTGACAGCTGTCTGTCCGACATCGAGTCCTGGACGAGAGACAACTTTCTTCAGCTCAACGTGTGCAAAACTGAGGCCCTCCTGATTGGCTCACGTCAGCGCCTCCGCACCTCAGGCGCTGACACCATCAGCATCCGCACTCTCCACCTCTCAAAGCCATCAGGAACCTCGGGTTCTGTTCGACCCTGAGCTGTCCTTTCTCCCTCATATCCGCACCACAACTGGCACCGCCTTCCATCACCTCCGGAACATCGCCACTACTCTCACCCCTCACGCGCTGAAACTCTGGTCCACACCTTTATCACCTCAGGCCGACTATGGGAACTCTCTCCTCGTCGGCCTTCCGGGCCCTCCCTCCACACTGCAGGTCATTCAGAACTCTGCAGCTCATGTACTGTCCCGCACCATGACAACCCGACCACCTCACTCCCCTCCCCACTCCTCCACCCTCTCGCACTCACTCCCACCCTCGCCCCTCACCCTCGCCCTCACTCCCACCCTCACCCTCTCTCCCACCCTCGCCCGCCCTCACCCCTCACTCCCCCGCTCTCCTCCCCCATAGTCCCAGAGGATCGATTTCAAAATCCTCATCCTCACCTACAAGGACATTCACGGCCTCGCTCCCTCCTACCTCTCTGACCTACTATCCCCCCACATACCTGCCCGTCCCCTCCGTTCCTCTGGCTCCGGTCTGCTCCACATCCCCCGCCCCAACCGCCCTACCATCGGTGGTCGGGCCTTCAGCCTCTCAGCCCCCAGGCTCTGGAACTCCATCCCCAGTGCCTTCGCTGCTTCCTCCCTTTCCTCCTTCAAGGCCGGTCTCAAGACCTTTCTCGTTGATCGTGCCTTCAGCTCACCTGTGACTCTCTACCCCCTCCTCGCTCCCTCCCTTCCCTCCCCTCACCCTGACCATCTCCCCCTCCCTTGCTCCCCCCCTTCCCTCCCCTCACCCTGACCATTTCCCCCCTCCTCGCTCCCTCCCTTCCCTCCCCTCACCCTGACCATTTCCCCCCTCCTCGCTCCCTCCCTTCCCTCCCCTCGCCCTGACCATTTCCCCCACTGCTCGGGTCCTGACCCAACTGTACAGTGCCTTGGGACGTCCTCCCGACGTGAAAGGCGCTCTATAAATGGAATCTTGTTGTTGTTGTTGTATGAGTACTTAAGTGAGTGTGAGTGTGAGGAGTAAGGAAACTTGCCCAATGTTTTGCCCTGCCTGGGAATCGATTATCACTTTACAACAAAGAGTTTCCCCCACGGCCCGACTCCAGGATAAGATGTCAGTGTTGTTTTGGGGCAGGAGCGTGGGGCAACTGTTTGCCAATTGATGTCAGTTTGTGGCATACAGCTCTGCTGCTCACACTGTTCTTCCTGGTATTTTATACGTCAACGCATCAAACGTCAACGCTCTCTCTCTCTCTCTCTCTGTCTCCCCCCAGCGCTGCACTGGAGAGTCAGCCTGGACTGTGAGCTCAGAGACCCTGACGTGGGGCTCGAACCCACAACCTCCTGACCCCGAGACAAGAGAGCAAGAGTTTGAGGAAACGGCTGGGAACCCTGAGAGACACAGAGAGATACACACATGCAGACACAAACACACATACAGAGAGCAGAGATAGACAGAAAGAAACTCAGACCCCACTCCCCCGCTCTCCCCATAGCCCTGATCAACCTCACTCCCCACCGCGCTCTCCCCATAGCCCTGATCAACCTCACTCCCCACCGCGCTCTCCCCATAGCCCTGATCAACCTCACTCCCCACCGCGCTCTCCCCATAGCCCTGATCAACCCCACTCCCCACCGCGCTCTCCCCATAGCCCTGATCAACCTCACTCCCCACCGCGCTCTCCCCATAGCCCTGATCAACCTCACTCCCCACCGCGCTCTCCCCATAGCCCTGATCAACCTCACTCCCCACCGCGCTCTCCCCATAGCCCTGATCAACCCCACTCCCCACCGCGCTCTCCCCATAGCCCTGATCAACCCCACTCCCCACCGCGCTCTCCCCATAACCCTGATCAACCCCACTTCCCCCCGCGCTCTCCCCATAGCCCTGATCAACCCCACTCCCCAGCGCTCTTCCCATAGCCCTGATCAACCCCACTCCCCAGTGCTCTCCCCATAGCCCTGATCAACCCCACTCCCCCGCCCTCTCCCCATAGCCTTGATCAACCCCACTCCCTCGCGCTCTCCCCATAGCCCTGATCAACCCCACTCCCCAGCGCTCTTCCCATAGCCCTGATCAACCCCACTCCCCAGTGCTCTCCCCATAGCCCTGATCAACCCCACTCCCCCGCCCTCTCCCCATAGCCTTGATCAACCCCACTCCCCCACACTCTCCCCATATCCCTGATCAACCCCACTCCCCCAGACTCTCCCCATAGCCCTGCAAACTTTTCTTTCCCAAATAATTATCTGCTTCTCTCTTAAAAGTTTTTATGGAATTAGCTTCCCCCAGCCTTTCAGGCAACAACAACTCGCTGTGTGAAAACATTTCTCCTCACTTCCCCTCTGTTTCTTTTAACAACTATTTTAACAGAGAGAGGGAGAGAGAGACAGAGAGAGAACACAGAGAGACACAAACACACAGAGAGCGAGCACGCAGAGCGTGACAGAGACCAATTCAGGGGCGAGAGAGAGAGAGAGAGACTGAGCTAGGGTGAAGAGTGGCAATGTGGGACAGAAGATCAAAGCTCTCTTACCTGCACTCTGCCTTGGGCCGTGGTGAAGGAGATGGACTTGCAGCCGGCGAGACAGGGGGAGACAAACTCGAGGCCGGTGCTGGCACAGACGGGGTTGAAGGCCTGGGGATCACAGGAGCAGTTCTGACTGCACGGCAGGAGTATTGTGGGGCTCAGGGTCCTGCAGAAGATCATAGGAACATCGGAGTGGAGAAAACCAAAGTCCATCCAGTTCATCATCCACCTTCCAGCCCGTCGCTTGCACATGTCATGACCTGAACTACTGATATATTATCTCCCAAATAATAATAATAATAATCCTTGATTCAAAACTCAAAGTGCTTCACAGAATATATGGTAAAGTGAATTCATAGATTCATAGATTCATAGAACGTTACGGCACAGAAGGCCATTCGGCCCATCGAGTCTGTGCGGCTCTTTGACAGAGCGTCACTTTCACTAACCCCAATCACCAGCTTTCTCCCCATAACCCGTCTTCCCCGATACCTCTCCAGTTCTCTCTTAAAAGCTGTTATCGAATCGGACGTCACTGCCCTTTCGGGCGGATCATTCCAAATCCCAACAACTCGCTGAGTGAAAACATTTCTTCTAACCTCCCCTCTGCTTCTTTTGGTAGATATCTTAAGACTGTGACCACGGGTCACAGACACACCTACCAGCGGAAACAGCTTCTCCCTATCTCGCCTGTCGAAACCTTTCATGATCTTGAAGACCTCTATCAGGTCCCCACGTAACCTTCTCTGCTCTAATGGGAAAAGTCCTAACTTCTCCAGTCTGTCCTCATAGCTAAGGTTCCCCATTCCTGGTATCATTCTCGTGAATCTCCTCTGTACCCTTTCCAGTGGCTTAATGTCCTTCCTGAGGTAAGGTGCCCAGAACTGGATGCAGTACTCCAGCTGAGGCCTAACCAGTGTTTTGTACAGATTAACCATAACCCCTACTCTTATACTCTGTGCCCCTACTAATGAAGCTCAGTACACCAAATGCCTTTTTTACTGCCCTATCTACCTGCCCCACTACCTTTAATGATTCGCTTACTTGAACGCCCAGATCTCTGTACGTTCACCCCCTTAAGATTGAGCTACTAAGTCTATATTGCCTCCTATCATTTTTCCTCCCTAAGTGTATCACCTCATACTTATCCACATTGAAATCCATCTGCCACATGTCAGCCCTTTCCACCATTCTGTGTATGTCTGCCTGCAGTCCGTCACAATCTTCTTCACTATTTACTACCCGACCTAACTTGGCATCATCTGCAAACCTGGAAATAGTGCTCTCTGTGCCCAAGTTCAGATCATTGATAAATATTAGAAAGAGCAGTGGTCCCTATACCAATCCCTGGGGGACACCTCCTTCCATTTCAAGAAACACCCATTAACCACCACCCTCTACTTTCTGTCACACAGTCAGTTCCTAATCCAAACGGCTACTGTCCCCTTTGTACCCGTGGGCCTCTAATTTTTGTATTAATCTCTTATGCGGTACTGTGTCAAAAGCCTTTTTGAAATCCATGTAAATAACGTCCACCGCATTTTCCTCATCAACCCTCGCAGTCACCTCTTCAAAACATTCTGTTAGATTTGTTGGAAGGATTGAGTGACCACCTTTTTTTAAGGGATTATTACTCCTAGAAAACAATCCGTTAATCAACCAACAACCAGGATCCTGCTTACTTCTAGGTAAACAGAGGAGTGCGGATTAAGGAAACTTACCTGAGGTTCTCCTTTCCCGGGAATCGAACCCAGGTCATCTCACTTGCGAGGCAAGTGATCTAACCAACAACATTACAAATTTGTGGATAGGATAGTGGAGCTGGGGAGATTGGCAAGGAGGGAGACACTTTGAGAGAGACACAGAGGGAGAGACACACACAGAGATATAGAGAAAAATACAGAGACACAGATAAAGACACAGAGAGATACACATACATAGAGACACAGAGAGAGACACAAAGAAACAAAGAGAAAGAAACAGAGACACAAATGGAAA
>NW_024705255.1:0-43182 GCF_018977255.1 Callorhinchus milii | reverse complement strand
AGATTTGCCTTTAACAATCCATGTTGGGGGTCTCTAATTACCTCGTGTTCCTCTCAGTAGAGATTTATTCTGTCCCGGATTACGGTCTCCAGTAGTTTCCTATTACCGAGGTTAGGCTGACTGGCCTGTAATTTCCGGGTTTGTCTTTCTGCCCCTTTTTGTAGAGTGGGTAACATTAGCCACTCTCCAGTCTCTTGGCACCACTCCTGTGTCCAATGACGATTGAAATATAATGGCCAAAGTCTCCGCTACTTGAACCCTTATCTTCCACAGCAACCTTGACTGCGTATTATGTGGGTGAAACGCGGCAGCCAATTACGCACAGCAGTGAGTGTCCCACAAACAGTCATTGATTGAAGTGACCATTTTTTTTTGTTTTGGAGGGATTATTATCAGTCGTGTGGAGTTAGGAAACTTGCCCAAGGTTTCGCCCTGACCTGCCTGGAATTGAACCCAGGTGTCTCGCTTGCAAAGCGAGTGCTCTACACCGTGACTGTGTATTTTTGTTGGCAAAACTCGGCAGCCAAAGACACCCGGCCGGTCACGGTGACGGGTTCCTGTGTGTCAGACACCCGGCCGGTCACGGTGACGGTTTTCCGTGTGTGTCAGATCCCGGCTGGTCACGGTGACGGGTTTCGTGTGTGTCAGACACCGGCGGTCACGGTGACGGTTTCTGTGTGTGTCAGACACCCGGCTGGTCACGGTGACGGGTTTCTGTGTGTGTCAGACACCCGGCTGGTCACGGTGACGGGTTTCTGTGTGTGTCAGACACCCGGCTGGTCACGGTGACGGGTTTCTGTGTGTGTCAGACACCCGGCTGGTCACGGTGACGGGTTTCTGTGTGTGTCAGACACCCGGCTGGTCACGGTGACGGGTTTCTGTGTGTGTCAGACACCCGGCTGGTCACGGTGACGGGTTTCTGTGTGTGTCAGACACCCGGCTGGTCACGGTGACGGGTTTCTGTGTGTGTCAGACACCCAGCTGAGCAAAACAAATAGCTTTACCGTGTGGATGTGTTGAGGTCCGAGTTGATGCCAGCGATTGACTGTGTGGAGCAGCCGAGGTGGAGGAGTGGGGAGGTGAGGCTGGCACACACCAATATACACACAACACACATGACCACGGCTCCTCTCATTGTGATCTTTAATCTCCTCATAATGGCTCCCCCGACAATGGTGCCAATCACGATCCCAGGGATGGTCACTCCACCTTGTCACCAACACACATGAGCACACGTCATAACATGTCATCACATGCCATAACAACAACAACAACAAGATTACATCTGTTTAGCGCCTTTCATGTCGGGAGGACGTCCCAAGGCGCTGAAATATTATGAGTGTCCACTCATAAAACGGCATTACACACCATCACACATTATAACACGCCATCACATGCCAATGCACCTCATCACATCCGACAGTCATTATTACCAGTTCATACGCAACATTGCATGCTGAGTCATGCTATCGTACACCAGCACATGCCATTACATGCCAACAAACCAATACGTATTGTATTGTATCAACACGCCAGAACACAAATCACACACCAATAGACAGTGCACAAGCACCACCAACACACAGAACACACACATAAACACACAAACACTCGCATGCCAACATCCACACACCAACACACAAACCAACATCCACAGAAACATCAACACAAACACACGCACTCACCAAAATACATACACCCGGGTACACACCATCATAGGCACAAATACAAACACCCATCCATCACATTCAAACACACATTACACACACACACACACACTTTACACACACACACACACACACGTCCAAATGCTGAGGAGCCTACCCTGTGAAAAGGGCGCTATATAAATGCAAGTTATTCTTGTTTATAGCGCTGGTTTGGTTATAAGGCCCCATTCACTTCACAGTGAGACCTCCCCTCCCCTCCCCCTCCATCCCTCCCTGTGTGAAGGGCCAGTTCTGGTTGCTATTAGAGTGTCCACTGTGCGCCCGCACTCACTGACCCAGCATTAAGTTGGCGAAGGAGGCTGTCAGCGTGAACTGCTTCTCCAGGAACTTGCCCATGAAGACGGCGAGGCCCGAGATCACGGCGGACATGCTGACCTGCCCCAACACCACCAGCAGGTACACAGGGTTCCTCAGGGTCCGCCACAGGATGAAGGGAAATTCTGAAAACAGGAGAGAGACAATCAGGGGGAAAACTTCGATTGGAGAATTGCACAGAATGTCACAAGATCATAAATTACCCAAATGAGCGATGGGTTTCCGTGTGTGTCAGACACCCGGCCGGTCACGGTGACGGGTGTCCGTGTGTGTCAGACACACGGCCGGTCATGGTGACGGGTGTCCGTGTGTGTCAGACACCCGGCTGGTCACGGTGACGGGTTTCCGTGCGTGTCAAACATCCGGCCGGTCACGGTGACGGGTTTCCGTGTGTGTCAGACACCCGGCCGGTCACGGTGATGGGTTTCCGTGTGTGACAGACACCCGGCTGGTCACGGTGACGGGTTTCCGTGTGTGTCAGACACCCGGCTGGTCACGGTGATGGGTTTCTGTGCGTGTCAAACACCCGGCTGGTCACGGTGACGGGTTTCTGTGCGTGTCAAACACCCGGCTGGTCACGGTGACGGGTTTCTGTGCGTGTCAAACACCACACTGCTAAAGACTGCCAAGAAAAATTCTTATGAAATATTTGTCAAGTTATGAATAGGATAGAAATGTAATTATTCCACTTTGTTACAGAAACAGAAACAAATGTCGGTCGGTCGGTCACCGGGGTTTGACGTAGGAAAGCCTGTAGATTGATGTTGTATCATCATTGTATCACTGGGCCTGACGTGTATCGACATGCAAGAGGAATGTTTACATCAGTGATTCTCACGCTGTCTCTGGATGAGAACACTTGATGTCCTTTTGCTTTGTGGGCAAAATCTGAGGCAAGTTACAGCTCGCTGGCAACCGAGCATCGACATTGAGACACCTTGTGTGGTAGCCTCGGTATTCACCCACCCAGAGGTGAAAGGGTCAGGTGTTCACCCGCCATTACCCAGAGAACATAAGAACGTAAGAATTTGCTGGTGAAAGAAAACCAAGGTCCATCTGGTTCACCTTCCACCATCCTAACGAGAATGATACCAGGAATGGGGAACCTTAGCTATGAGGACAGACTGGAGAAGTTAGGACTTTTCCCATTAGAGCAGAGAAGGTTACGTGGGGACCTGATAGAGGTCTTCAAGATCATGAAAGGTTTCGACAGGCGAGATAGGGAGAAGCTGTTTCCGCTGGTAGGTGTGTCTGTGACCCGTGGTCACAGTCTGAAGATATCTACCAAAAGAAGCCGAGGGAAGGTTAGAAGAAATGTTTTCACTCAGCGAGTTGTTGGGATTGGAATGATCCGCCCGAAAGGGTAGTGAAGTCCGATTTGATAACAGCTTTTAAGAGAGAACTGGACAGGTATCGGGGGAAGACGGGTTTGTGGGGTTATGGGGAGAAAGCTGGTGATTGGGGTTAGTGAAAGTGACGCTCTGTCAAAGAGCCGCACAGACTCGATGGGCCGAATGGCCTCCTGTGCCGTAACATTCTATGAATCTATGAATCTATGAATCTAATAATAATCCTCCAAAACCAAAAACAATAAATAAATTGGTCATTTTCAATCTACGACTGTTTGTGGGACATTGCTGTGCGCAATTGGCTGCCGCGTTCGCCCACAAATATACAGTCAATTCACTTTACAGTGTGTTCTGTGAAGCGCTTTGGGACGTCCTCTCGACGTGAAAAGCGCTATATCAAATGCAAGGATTATTATTATTATTATTATGAATCTATGAATCTATGAATCTTGGCCATTGCTTGACATGTCCTGTCCCAACCTATTTATTGTGCCCCCAGATATTATTTTCTATAAGAACATAAGAATTTGCAAGGTCAAAAGATTAGGTCGAAGTGTCAGATAATCTATGCCAACTCCCTGCTTGTCAGACTTCCTAACTCTTTCCTCCATGAACTGCAGATCATCCAGAACTCTGCAGCCTGTGTCCTCTCCTGCTCCAGGCTCCGTGACCCATCACCCCCATCCTCATCCCCACCAGACTCCCCGACCCCATCACCCCCATCCTCACCCCTACCAGGCTCCCCAACTCCATCAGCCCCATCCTCACCCCCACCAGGCTCCCCGACCCCATCACCCCCATCCTCACCCCCACCAGGCTCCCCAACCCCATCACCCCCATCCTCACCACCACTAGGCTCCCCGACCCCATCACCCCCATCCTCACCCCCCAGGCTCCCCAACTCCATCACCCCCATCCTCACCCCCACCAGGCTCCCCGACCCCATCACCCCATCCTCACCCCACCAGGCTCCCTGACCAATCACCCCATTCTCACCCCCACCAAGCTCCCGACCCCATCACCCCCACCAGGCTCTGTGACCCCATCACCCCCATTCTCGCCCGACTCCACTGGCTTTCCATTACATAGAGGATACAGTTCAAGTTCCTGGTCCTCACCTTCAAAGCACTCCTTGGCCTCACTCCCCCCGACTTCTGTGACCTGCTATAACTGTACCATCCTGCCCGCTCCCTCCGATCAGCAGGCACAAGGCTGCTCCACGTCACCCGCCTCGCCTGCCCCACCATCGGCGGTCGGGTCTTCAGCCTTTCTGCCCCCACCCTCTGGAACTCTATCCAGGAACCCCTCCTCCTGCCCACTCCCTTGTCTCTTTCAATGTCCTCCTCCTGCCCACTCCCTTGTCTCTTCACACAGAGACACACAGAGATACAGAGAGACACAGACAGAGACAGACAGTGACACAGAGAGAGACAGAGACACAGAGAGAGACAGAGACGCAGAGAGACACAGAGATAGAGAGAGAGACACAGACAGAGACAGACAGTGACACAGAGAGAGACGCAGAGAGAGATAGAGACACAGAGAGACATACACACAGAGAGGAGCGCCTCACCGAGGTACATGGGCGAGTTCTGTTCGCTGGCAAAGTCATCTATGTAGGATATTCCAAAGGGTTGGATGGGAACGCTGCCGATTCCCAGCAGGAGCTGTCCCAGCACCAGCAGATATAACATTCTCTGCTCACTCGTCCTAGTGTCCGCACCACATTTCCCACTCCTCAGCAGACGATACGCACTGCTGTCCTGGCAGATATCATTGGCCATCGTCATGTTACCTGTTACCAGCACAAACAACAAAATCATTCACTGTTGATTATATGACTGATGGTATTCATTTATGTTCTCATTACCTGTCACCGTGACCGGCCGGGTGTCTGTCACACACAGAAACCCGTCACCGTGACCGGCCGGGTGTCTGTCACACACGGAAACCCGTCACCGTGACCCGCCGGGTGTCTGTCACACACAGAAACCCGTCACCGTGACCGGCCGGGTGTCTGTCACACACGGAAACCCGTCACCGTGACCGGTCGGGTGTCTGTCACACACGGAAACCCGTCACCGTGACCGGCCGGGTGTCTGTCACACACGGAAACCCGTCACCGTGACCGGCCGGGTGTCTGTCACACACGGAAACCCGTCACCGTGACCGGCCGGGTGTCTGTCACACACGGAAACCCGTCACCGTGACCGGCCGCGTGTCTGACACACACGGAAACCCGTCACCGTCACCGGCCGCGTGTCTGACACACACGGAAACCCGTCACCGTGACCGACCGGGTGTCTGTCACACATGGAAACCCGTCACCGTGACCGGCCGGGTGTCTGACACACACGGAAACCCGTCACCGTGACCGGCCGGGTGTCTGACATGAAAAGCACTGTATCAAACACAAGGATTAAAATTATTCTCCTTTGCGCTTCTCCCCCTCCCCCTGACCCCCCTACCCGCGCAGCCCGCTTCACACAGCCAGCCACCGGGAATGGAAAGGAAACATGGGAGTCCTAGAGCTCAGTGGTTAGAGCACTTGCCTCGCAAGCGTAAGACCTGGGTTCGATTCCTAGGCAAGTTTCCTTACTCCATGTGGCTCAGTTTACCTCGCAGTAAATAGAAACCCGGTTCTTAGTTGACTTATGGATGGATTTACAGGATAAAAATCCCTCCCACCCAAAAAAAAAAAATAATAATTTAGCCACTCATTCAAAGCCTGTTTGCGGGACCCGGCTGTGTACCATTGGGGGTCATGTTTCAGATACAAATATACAATATCTGCTGTGAAGCGCTTTGAGACATCGCGATGACCTGATAAAGCACAATATCAAATAGAAGGATTGTTACTGTAACAGCGCCAGGAACTCACCGCCGGTCACTGTCTGGTCGTACTGGTAACTGTCCATGAGGAAATGGGGCATGGCCATCAGGAAGGTCGCCAAGCACACCAGGAGCCCCCCGCAGCCAATCAGCCGAGGGCGATGGACACAGCTCCCAAAGTAACTCACAAAGACAATAAACACCGTGTTGCCAATCTATAACATTATCAACAACAACATCAGCATCATCAGCGTCAACATCATCATCATTATCATCATCATCATCAACAACATCATCATCATCATCATCATCAACATCATCATCATCAACATCATCATCAACATCATCATCAACATCATCATCATCAATATCATCATCAACATCATCATCATCATCAATATCATCATCAATATCTTCAACATCATCATCATCATCAACATCATCATCACCAACATCATCAACACCGCATTCATCATCAATATCATCATCATCATCATCAACATCATCAACATCATCATCAATATCATCATCATCAACATCATCATCATCATCAACATCATCATCATCAACATCATCATCAACATCATCATCATCAACATCATCATCATCAACATCATCATCAACATCATCATCATCAACATCATCATCACCATCATCATCAACATCATCAACATCATCATCATCATCATCAACATCATCATCATCATCAACATCATAATCATCAACATCATCAACATCATCATCATCAACATTATCAACAACATCATCATCATTATCAACAACATCATCATCATCAACATCATCAATTTCGTTATCAACATCAACAATAAACATATCTCATTAGTAATTATCTTTACATTTGATAGAGCGCATTTCAGTGGTCAGGCAGACTCACGTGCTCAGAGTAAAAATACTAATGTGTAGTGACTGTATTTGTAGGAGACCCAAAGCTGCTAATTTGCCCACAAGCAACATCCCCTGAAACCGCCTCAAATTGAATGACTGACTCTTTCTGGGAAAATGTTGTGCAGGACACCAGAAGATACCTCCCTCCTTCGACAAACTGAGGGATGTTTAACGTCCGACTGAACAGGGCACATTCAACTGAAGGATCTCTCTCTCTCTCCCTCTTTCTCTCTCCCCCCCCACCCCAGCGCTGCGCTGTAAAGTCAGCTTAGACTTTGAGCTCAGAGTCCCCAGCATGAGGTTCACACCCACGGTCTCTTGACCTGGGTGTGGGAACATGAGCTCAGAGTTGTGTCTGCTACTGTCAAACGCTCTGGGACTCTGCCCTGCGTGAGGAGCTGGAGTGCATTGTTGTTGGCGGAAGCCTGAGCTGCTGAGACATGAGATGTGTCCCTTGTGTCTGTTGTATAATAATAATAATCTTCACATTTGATACAGCGCCTTGTTATGTCATTGAGACGTCTCAAACCGCTTCACGGGACATAATGTAAAGTGGAGTGACTGTGTATTTGTGATGGAAATAGTCCAACCTCATTCAGTGAGGACACCATCCCTGAGGTCTGGCTGGTGAGACCAAAACGCTTCTCCACAGTGGAAATGGTGCTTTTGAGATATCCCGAAACCATGAGCTGCGAGAGCTGTAGAAAACCATGGCACAGCACAAAAAACTGTGGGCAGAGAGAGAGACAGAGAGAGCGAGAGAGGGAGGTCAGGGCAATTCACACAGAGGGTAAGGAAAAAGACAACAACAACAACACAACAACAAATCACAACAACAACTTATATTTTTACACAGCGCCCCTCACGCAGGGCAGCATCCCAGAGTGTCTGACTGGCGGAGCAGGACACCAAGCCGGGGGAGGTGGGAGGTGACAAATGCATGGACGAGTATTTTGGCCGTGTGTGGGATAACATAACGTAACATGTAGGAGTAGGAGTAGGCCATTCGGCCCTTCGAACCTGCCCCGCCATTCAATCATGGCTGATCTTCTAATCTAACTCCAGCTAATAACCTGACACGGCCTTATCCCCATATCCCTTAGTACCTTTTGCAACAAGAAACATATCTATCTCAGTCTTTGGGGTAGTGAGTTCCATACATTCACCGCCCTTTGAGTGAAGAAGTTCTTCCTCAACTCAGTGTGAAAGGGCTGCCTCTGATTTTAAGGTTGTGACCCCTTGGTTTTAGTTTCTCCAACCAGGGGAAACAATCTCCCACTATCTACTCTGTCGCGCCCTTTGATGATCTTATAGGTTTCTATAAGATCCCCTCTAATTCTTCTATATTCTAGAGAATATAGGCCCAAATTAGTCAGCCATTCCTCATAACTCAACCCCTTCATCCCTGGTACTAACATAGTAAATCTACGCTGCACCCCCTCCAAGGCAAGTACATCCTTTTAAATAAGAAGACCAAACTGGACACACTATTCCAGGTGTGGTCTCACCGGGGCCCTATACCGTTGCAGCAAGACTTCCCTACTCTTATACTCTAATCCTTTCATAATGAATGCTAACATACCGTTCGCCTTCCTAATTGCTGCTGCACCTGCAGACTAACTTTCTGTGATTGGTGTACAAGGACACCCGAGTCCCTCTGGACGCTAACACATTCCAATCTCTCCCCTTCTAAAAAATAACCCGCTCTCCTGTTTTTGCTCCCTAGGTGGATGACTTTGCACTTCCCTACATTATACTTCATCTGCCACCTACCTGCCCAACCACCTAACCTATCTATGTCGCGCTGCATTTTTTTAATGTCGTCCTCTGTGTTGACACTTCCTCTTAGTTTTGTGTCATCCGCGAATTTAGATATATTAACTTCAATGTCCTCATCTAGATCGTTGATGTAGATGGTAAATAGCTGAGGCCCAAGGACTGATCCTTGTGGCACTCCACTAGTCACATCCCACCAATCCGAAAAAGACCCGTTTATCCCTACACTTTGTTTCCTACCTGTTAACCGTTCCCCAATCCACGTTAATATGCTCCCCCCAATTCTATGGGCCCTTATCTTTTGGATTAACCTTTTATGCAACACCTTATCGAATGCCTTCTGGAAGTCCAAATAGACCACATCCACTGATTCACCCTTATCAAGTTTACTGGAAATATCCTCAAAAACTCTATGAGATTTGTCAAACATGACTTCCCTTTTGTAAAGCCATGTTGACTTGGCCTAATTATATTGTGCCCTAAATACCGCACTACCACATCCTTAATCAATGATTCTCAAACTTTTCCTATCGCTGATGTGAGACTAATTGGCCTATGATCCCCATCTTTTCCTTTTCACCCTTTATAAATAGTGGTGTGACATTTGCGATCTTCCAATCCATGGGGACTGTTCCAGAATCCAAGGAATTTGGGAAGATCAGACACAAGGCCTCCACTATCTCATAAGCTCCTCTTTTAAAACCCTGGGATGCAAGCCATCCGGACCAGGGATTTGTCACTTTTTAGTGCTAACGGTTTCCCGAGCACCAATTCTCTACTAATGAAAATTTCCCTCAGTTGCTCCCTGTCCTTATCCCTTTGGTGCATCTCTATTGTTGGCAGACTTGTTGCGTCTTCTCGGGTGAAGACAGATGCAAAGTACCCATTTAGGGTCTCTGCCATGTCCTTGTCCTCACAAGCCTATTCCTCTTAATGTATTTGTAAAAACTTTTACAATCAGACTTAATGTTCGTCGCTCACTTACCCTCATACTCCTCTTTCTCGCTCTTAATGAGTTTTTTAGGTTTTTTTTGCTGGTTTCTAAAACTCTCCCAATCTTCAGATTTGCCGCTTTTCTTGGCAGTTTTATAAGCCTTTTCTTTTAATTTGATGCTTTCCCTAACGGCTCTAGTTAGCCACTGATGAATTGCTTTCCCTGTGGTACTCTTATTCCACAAGAGAATATGGGACAGCTGAGAATTATGCACTACATCCTTAAATATTTGCCACTGTTGGTCTACATTTTTACCTCTTAATCTTATTCTCCAGTCTATTTTACCTAAATCTTTCCTCATACCGACAAAATTAGCCCTATTTAAATTCAGAATACTTGCCTCGGATTTAACTATATCCCTCTCTAACTTAATGCAGAATTCAATCATATTGTGATCACTCTGCCCGAGAGGAGTCTTAATACCTACACCGCCAACTCGCCCTGTTTCGTTACACAGAACAAGGTCTAGGATGGCCTGGTCCCTGGTCGGTTCCTCGGAGCGCTGCTCTAGATAGTTATCTCTCATACACTCAATGAACTCTTCTTCTGACCTACTTTTGCCGATTTGGTTTTCCCAATCTATGTGGAGATTGAAATCACCCACTATTATCGCTTTACCTTTCCTACATGTGCTCCACTGATTTCCTGATTAATACCGTGTGCTATATTGTGATCACTGTTTGGGGGTCTATAAACCACTCCCATTAATATTTTCTGCCCCTTATTATTTTATATTTACACCCATATTGTCTCGACCTCCTGGTCATCGGATTTCAGATCCTTCCTCTCCACTTGTTTTATTTAATCCCTAATTAACAGGGCTCCCCCCCACCTCGTTTCCCACAGTGCCTATCTTTCCTGTGAACTGAGAACCCGGGAATATTTAACTCCCACCCTCGATCTCCTTGTAACCATGTTTCAGTGATGGCTACCAGATCGTACTCGTTTGTGTCTATCTGTGCTTTTAAATCATCAGTTTTTTTCTGAATGTTTCGCACATTCAGATGTAACATTTTTAATTTCCTACCACTTCCTCTACTCTCTGATTCCTTACCTGCTTTGCCAAAGCTTCTTACCCCTCGTTAACATATTCCTATTATCTGGCTGCTACTCTGCACTGCCATCTTTACTTTTTCTAATACTAACTTATGGTTTCTCTTACCTATATATTCCCCCCCGTTACTAGTTTAAGTTCTTATTTATCTCCCTGTTAATTCGTTTAGCTGGGACATTTGTCCCAGCCCGATTTAAATGCAGCCCTTTTCTCTGAAAAAGCTCTTTTTTCCTCCAATACTCATGCCAATGGCCCATAAAAAGAAACTCCTGAGTTCTGCACCACTCTTTAAGGTATAAGGATAAGGTACGGTCGGAGGTGGGCAATGTGACAGAGGTGGAGGAAAGTGGTCCTGGTCAGGGACGGGATGTGGATGTGGGTAGAAAGGGCAGCTGTGGATCGAACCTGATGCCCAGGTTACGCCGTATCTTACAAATTACATTTGTCCAGTGCTTTTTATGTTGGGAGGACCTCCCAAAGTGCTGGAGGTACAAATTCTCAAGTTAATGCCAACAGTGGGAAAGTAAGTGAAAATATTTTGTTTTTCAGCTGGGAGTCCGACACATTTAGAAACCCATCACTGTTGCTTATTAGTCACCTGAGAATTTCATGCCTCCCACTTTCACATGGAAATCCCAGAGATTGGAATGGAATGCTCTCTCTCTCTCTCTCTCTCTCTCTGACTCTCTCTGGAGGGACGCATCCTGTTTACCTAATTCTGGAGAGGATTAGGCACAGGTTGGCGAAAGTTGGCGAGAGCCGAGGCTTGGCAGGAGCCCAGAATGTGTGTTGGGGTAACTGCTGGAGCCTAACCAACTGAAACAATGGCTTGCCATTGCGAGCACCGCCTGGCCAGCTTTCCTGCTGCCTGGAGGGCTTTGGTTTCACAGTTAACAGGAGAGGAGGATTCTTTGCCCCAGTAACTGGTCAAAATAAGTTACTAAAAGTGCAGCTGGAGACTCCATATCACTTGTTATCCTGTTATTGTAGAAGGAGCACAGTTGGAACAGGAATGTGCGTTTCCTTCACTCATTGTCTGTAGGTCAGAAGTTTTCTTGTGATGGGAACATTGCTAACAGGTACGCAAATGTGATTCAAATTTTGGGTGCAATTCAGGGTGTTGGATTCCCGCTGCTGCTGCTGTTAATTCCATATCGGCCTGTCCACTTGGCTCCACTTGCTCTACATATCCCGCCTGGCCCACCCCACCATCGACCTTCAGCCTCTCTGCCCCCACCCTTTGGATCTCCATCCCACATTCCCTCAGCCTCGCCCCCGCCGTGGTCTCCTTCAAGACCCATCTCAAGATCCTCCTCTTCAACCGCGCTTTTGGTCACTCTCCTACCCCCACCCCTCCTGATCCCTAACCCCACTCTCCCTGCCCCCCACCCCTCCTGATCCCTACCCCCAGCTGACCATAGTAGGCTCTCTGCTCCACTGTCGGTGGTTGCTCTCTCAGCCACTACACCCCGAAACTCTGGAACACTCTTCCTCTATTTGTCCGTCTTGCCCCCTCCTTCCCCATCTCCATCCCTACCTCTCTGACCTGCTTACCCCCCTAACCCACAGCCTCCACTCGACTGGCAGCGGTCTCCTGCTTGTCCCTCGTGCCCTCTATTCCGCTACCCCCCAAATCCTGGAACTCTCTCCCTTATATCCCTGCGCGTTACCCCTTCCTTCCCCATCTTCAGATCCCGCCTGAAGGCCTTACTCTTCGACCGAATGTATGGTCACCTCCCCCCCTCTTCCCGGCTCAGCATCATGCTCCCTCACTGCCATGCGCTCTGGGACGCTGCCTGTGTAAATGCAGGTTGTTGTTATTGTGTTATAATAATAATCCTTGCATCTTGATATAGCGCTTTTCACGTCGGGAGGACGTCCCAAAGCGCTTCACAGAACACACTGTAAAGTGAATTGACTGTATATTTTGTGGGCGAACGCGGCAGCCAATTGCGCACAGCAATGTCCCACAAACAGTCGTGGATTGAAAATGACCAATTTATTATTGTTTTTGGTTTTGGAGGGATTATTATTAGGCTCTGTGTGGAGTAAGGAAACTTGCCCAAGGTCGTAGGAGGGGGGGAGATTAGTTACTGACCTTTATGCTGTGGAAGGGATTTCCTCGAGGGATTGGCAACCTCACAGAGCTCTGCCGTCTCACAGGTTCACTGACCCCCATCTTCACAGCCATTTGTCACTGATACAGCACCTGGCAGAGAGAGTGCGAGAGTGAGAGTGTATACGAGAGAGAGAGTTACAGGGTGAGAGAATGTGTGAGAGAGTATGAGACATTGTAAGAGAGGGTGTGAAAGTGAATGTGAGAGTGAGTGTTTGAGTGAGGGTAACAGAGTGAACATATTCAAGACTGAGATAGATTCCTTATAGCAAAAGGGATTAAGGGATATGGGGATAAGGCCGTGTCAGGTTATTAGCTGGAGTTAGATTAGAAGATCAGCCATGATTGAATGGCGGGGCAGGCTCGAAGGGCCGAATGGCCTCCTCCTGCTCCTACATGTTATGTTATGTTAATAGAGTGAGTGTGTGAGTGACAGACAATGAGAGGGAGACAGTGTGAGAGTGAGTGTGAAAGAGAGAGATAGAGTTTCTGTCCCTCATTGTCTATATTATCTCACTAGAGATCCCCAAATTCCGCCTGGTCCCAGGCAAATGAGCCCAGTTTGTCCTGAGCCCGGGTTTGAGTGTGGGAGCCGAGGCTGTGTTTGTTTAAACAAAACTCATTTGAGAATAAAGACAGGATTGGGGCAAGGATCCGTTTTCGTTTTGTTTTTGTCTTATGCAACTGACACCCATGGAAACCTGTGAGTGACAGAGAGAGGGAGGGAGAGAGGCAGGAAGAGGCATTCCATTGCTTGGAGCCTAACTGAGTGCCAGGGAGACACCTCCCCACCATGACCCCACACCTAGGGATCCCCACTTGGCTTAGGCAAGGAATAGACCAGAGAGCAAACAACCATGGAGTCCTGTAGTCGTAGTGATTTGAGCGCTCGCCTTGCAAGCATGAGGACCCAGGTTCAAATCCGGGGCGGGGTGGGGCAAGGCCAAACCTGAGGCAAGTTTCCCTACTCCACACACACGCCTCTGGTTACCAGCATGAAGCAGGAACCTAGTTGTTAGTTGATTGGTGGATCGCTTTCCGAGGGGTAATAATCCCTCTAAAATATAAATAATTAAATAATAATGACAATGTGGTCACTCAATCCCTGACTGTTTGTGGGACACTCACTGCTGTGCGCAATTGGCTGCTGCATTTCACCCACAAAACTCACAGTCACTACACTTTACAGAACAACAACAACAAGATTGCATTTAGAGAGTGCCTTTCACGTCGGGAGGACGTCCCAAGGCGCTGGACAGTTGGGTCGGGACCCGAGAAGGGGGATAATGGTCAGAGTGAGGGGAAGGAAGGGAGGGAGCGAGTAGGGGGTAGAGAGTCGAGAGTGGAGCTGAAGGTACAGTCGAAGAGAAAGGTCTTGAGACCGGCCTTGAAGGAGGAAAGGGAGGAAGCGGCGAAGGCACTGGGGGATGGAGTTCCAGAGCCTCGGGGCTGAGAGGCTGAAGGCCACCGATGGTAGGGCGGTTGGGGCGGGGGATGTGGAGCAGACCGGAGCCAGAGGAACGGAGGGGATGGGCAGGTAGGTAGGGGGATAGTAGGTCGGAGAGGTAGGAGGGAGCGAGTCCATGAATGGCCTTGTAGGTGAGGATGAGGATCTTGAATTCGATTCTCTGGGGGATGGGGAGCCAGTGGAGGCGAGCGAGGGCGAGGGTGAGGGCGAGGATGGGAGTGAGGGCGAGGGTGAGGGCGAGGCCAAGGGCGAGGACGAGGGCGAGGGTGAGGGTGAGGGCAAGGGTGAGGGTGAGGGCGAGGGCATGGACGAGGGCGAGGGCGAGGGTGAGGGCGAGAGTGAGGGTTAGGGCGAGGGTGGGAGTGAGGGTGAGGATGAGGGTGAGGATGAGGATGAGGGCGAGGGATGGAGTGATGTGGTCGCGGTGTCTGGTGCGGGACAGTACAGGAGCTGCAGAGTCCTGAATGACCTGCAGTGTGGAGGGAGGGCCGGGAAGGCCGACGAGGAGAGAGTTCCCATAGTCCGGTCTCGAGGTGATAAAGGTGTGGACCAGAGTTTCAGCCGCGTGAGGGGTGAGGTAGTGGCCATGTTCCGGAGGTGATGGAAGGCGGTGCCAGTTGTGGCGCGGATATGAGGGAGAAAGGACGGCTCAGGGTCAAATATCCTGTGAAGTACTTTGAGACAACAAAAACAACAACAACTTGGATTTATATAGTGCCCTCCATGCCGGACGGCGTCTCAGAGCTTCACAGTAACGGATCCCGGGACCGAGCCCGGGGGAGGGGGAGGAGCCAGCGGAGGGGAAGGAGCCAGGGGAATGGGAGGAGCCATGGGAGGGGGAGGAGCCAGGGAGGGGAAGGAGCCAGGGGAGGGGAAGGAGCCAGGGGAATGGGAGGAGCCATGGGAGGGGGAGGAGCCAGGGAGGGGGAGGAGCCAGGGGAGGGGGCGGAGCCAGGGGAGGGGGAGGGCCAGGGGAGGGGCAGGAGACAGGGGGAGGGGCAGGAGCCAGGGGGAGGGGCAGGAGCCAGGGGAGGGGGAGGAACCAGGGGAGGAGCCAGGGGAGGGGGGGGAGCCAGGGGAGGGGGAGGAGCCGGGGGAGGGGAGGAGCCAGGGAGAGGGGGAGGAGCCAGGGGTGGGGGAGGAGCTGGGGGAGGGGCAGGAGCCAGGGGAGGAGCAGGAGCCAGGGGAGGGGAGCGGCCAGGGGGAGGGGCAGGAGCCAGGGGAGGGGCAGGAGCCAGGGGGAGGGGGGAGCCAGGGGAGGGGCAGGAGCCAGAGGAGGGGGAGGGGGAGGAAGGTGACCAAAGGTGCGGTCGAAAAGAAAGGTCTTCAGCAGAGACCTGAAAATGGGAAGGGAGGGGGGTGATGAAGGGAGTGAGGAAGGGAGTTCCAGAGCCTCGGGGCATAGTGGCTGAAGGCACAGCCGCCGAGTGTGGAGCGGAGGACTCGGGGGACGAGGAGGAGGCCAGACCCGGAGGAACGAAAGTAATGGGTACTGTGCTGAGGAGAGAGAAGGTCAGAGAGGTTGGGGGGGGCAGAGGAGTGCAGGGACTTGAATACAAAGGTGAGGATCTTGAAGTGGATCCTCTCTGGGAGAGGCAGTCAGTGCAGTGTTGCCAGGACTGGGGGGATCGGGGAGAGGGGTTTGGTGCGGGTGAGAATGCGGGCGGCAGAGCTGTGGATGACCTGGATTTTATGGATGGCAGTGGAGGGGAGGCCGGCGAGGAGGGCGTTGGAGTAGTCCAGCCGAGAGGTGACAAAGACACGGACCAGGGTTTCAGCGGCTTTTGGGGAGAGATATTGGTGGAGACGGGCGATGCGTCGGAGATGGAATAAAGCGGTGCTGGTGAGGGACCGGATGAGGGGGAGGAAGGATAATTGGGGGTCGAACCTGACGCCGAGGTTGCGTACGGGTTCGGAGAGTTTTAGGGAGAGGTCGGGTAGGTGGAGGAGATGAGAGCCGAAGAGTATGGCTTCCGTCTTGTCAACGTTCAGCTGAAGGAAATTTGCGCTCATCCAACCCCTGAGGTCTGACAGAACATCAGGGGACTGGGGGTCGCAAAGAGAGGTGGAAAAATAGAGTTGGGTATCATCCACATACATGTAGAAATGTATCCCATGTCTGTGGATGACATCCCGAAGAGAGAGCCTGTAGATCAGAAAGAGGAGGGGCCAAGGATGGATCCTTGGGGTACCTCACAGGTGACCGGGTGAGAACGGGAGGAGAAGCCGTTGGTGCAGATGTACTGCTGGCGGTTTGTGAGGTAGGAATCGAACCGGGCGAGTGCAGTCCCACTGAGGTGGATGACGGAGGAAAGGTGGTGGATGGCGTGATCGACTGTGACGAACGCGGCGGAGAGGTCCAGAAGGACAAGGAGGCAGAGGGAGCCCTGGTCACAGGTAGAGAGGATGTCGTTTGTGACTTTCACAAGCGCAGTCTCTGTACTGTGGGCGGAAACTGGACTGGAGAGGTTCGAAGAGGGAGTGGGAGGAGAGGTATGCACGGAGGAATGTAGGATGGGGGTCGTGGTAGGAGCTGATGATGAGGAGGGTGAGGGGCACGGAGAGGTTGTGGTGGGTGACAAGAGGCAGGAGGATGAGGCTGCCTGGTGGATATTATTTATTTTAGTTGATAAGAAGTCCATGACCTCCTCGCACTTGGCATTTACTGTGAAGATTGAGGAGGTCTGAGGGGGCGCACAGAGGAGGTAGTGGGTGGTGGAAAAAAGGACTTTAGGGTTGTTTTTTGCCTCCAAGATGATGTTGGAGTAGGAGGATGTTTTCGTATGTGTCAAAGAACGGCAGTAGCTGTGGAGATGCTCGAGCCCCAGTTGTTGCTGTCAGGCCAGTTTCTGCCATCTGTGCTCGAGCAGCCGGGTTCGGGTTTTTAGGGAGCGGAGATGACTGTTATACCAGGGGAATTGGGTGGGGTTGGAGATGGTCCTGGATTTCAGGGGGATGAGGGAGTTGAAGGTGGAGGAGAGGCGATCATGTAGCAGCTGGACGGCTGCTTCAGGATCTCTGCGGGTGGAAGGCCAGAGGATAGGATATCGGAGGATGTGAGGGCCTTTGTGAAGGTCTTTTCCATAGGCAGTAGAGATGACATAGATGAAACCACTTTCAAGAAAGTTTTAGTTATGGTCTGGAATTCACTGCCTGAAAGGGGTGGAAACAGATTCCATAACAACTTTCAAAAGGGATTTGAATATTTACTTAAAAAGAAGAATTTGCGGAGCTGTGGGGTAAGAGCAGGGGTGGACTAGTTGGGGTAAGAGCGGGGGAGTGAGTGGGATAGTTAATAGCTCTTCCAAAGAGCTGGCACAGGCAAGATGGGCTGAATGACCTCCTTCTGTGCTGTAATATTCTGTGATTCTATGAATTAAACCAGTGTCAACAAACAACAGCGGAGCAAGTCAGGACAAGAGGGAGAAATATGTTTGGCTCGCAGTGAGCCCCCGGGAGGTGGTGGTAGGGGTGGGAATCAATTAGTGTCTCTTTGGGTCACTTCTCCGAGTGTGTAAATGAGCGACACTCACCATCTGTCAACGGAGATTTTCTGACTCCACTTGGTTTCACTTCCCCAATTTCCTAGCTTCAAAGGTTAATACTTAGGGCAAACCTCCAGCTTGTCTTTCTCTCTGTCACACGCTCACTCGCAATCCAGATTAACTCCATGTGTGCTTCTCACTAGTTTATACTGCTGGGCTCCTGGGTGGTGGGGGAGGGTGACTCGGACTGAACTGGCTCAGAGGTGACTTTCCAGGCAACGGAAGGTCGGAATCGAGCCCACCCTTTGTGCCAGTCTCCAGTCCGGATCCTGAGCCAGGTGAGACCGCAGCACTAATAGATACACAGAAACAGGAGGAGGCCATTCAGCCCCTCGAGCCTGTTCTGACATTCTGTAAGATCATGGCAGACCTGTACCTCCAGTCCAGCTGCCCTCCTGCACCTCGTGATCCGCTGACCTGACAAACACAGTTTGCGCTTTGAAATTGAAGCGCTTTGAGACGTGATAAGGCGCCATATCAAATGCTGCGCTGTCATCTGTAGCGAGCAAATACCAAAGCCATTATGTTTTTATGTGTAAAGGGATTTTTCTGAGTTTAATTACTTCTTATCAGCGTAGTTCAGGCACTCACGCTCTCATCTCGGGGTCAGGAGGTTGTGGGCCCGAGCCCCACGTCAGGGGTCTCTGAGCTCACAGTCCAGGCTGACACTCTGGTACAGGGCTGGGGAGGAGAGAGAGAGAGAGAGCGAGAGAGAGAGAGAGAGAGAGAGAGAGAGAGGGCACCACATTGTCAGAGACACCGTCATTCAGATGAGATGTTAAACCTCACCCCCCGTCTGTGCCCTGATCAGGTGGAGATCCCGTGACTGTCGGGAACAGAGACGGGAGCTTCTCTCTCTCTCTCTCTCTCTTTCTCCCCAGCGCTCTCTCTCTCTCTCTGTCTCTCTCCCCCCAGCGCGCTCTCTCTCTCTCTCTCTCTCCGCCCAGCGCTCTCTCTCTCTCTCTCTCTCTCTCCCCCCAAATGAAACTAAGAAACTGAAATTGTGCAAAAGACTTTCAGACATTTGCCAAGATAATAAATCACTGCATCGCAATGGGGTTGAGGTACAGATCAGCCACAATCTTATAGAATAGTGGAGCAGGCTCGAGGGCTGAATGGCCTCCTCCTATTTCTATGTTCCTATCAAATGAGAAGATTATTATCGCTGAATGTTGGCAATAATAAAGCTTCACAGGACAACAATCTCATTGTATCCTTTCAAGGTTTAAGTTAAATCGTTAAAATTAGGGTTGCAATTATTGGCTGAACTTTGTACACTGAAATAACTATTAAAGAAGGACAATGTGTTGGATTTGGCCATAAAGCTGAACCAAATTCTCCCTCAATCAGGTCCTCGACAGCATCACCAAAACTCCCCTCCCTTCCCCATCCATAAACTCCAGATGATCCCAAACTCCACCTCCCCATGGTGTCTGTGCTGGGGCTCGCTCCCCACTGGAGCTCTCTACTCTAACCCCATTCCCTGCTCTCTCTCTCTCTCTCTCTCTCTCTCTCCCATGGTGTCTGTGCTGGGCTCGCTCCCCACTGGAGCTCTCTACTCTAACCCCATTCCCTGCCTCTCTCTCTCTCTCTCTCTCTCCCATGGTGTCTGTGCTGGGGCTCGCTCCCCACTGGAGCTCTCGACCCTAACCCCATTCCCTGCTCTCTCTCTCTCTCCATGGTGTCTGTGCTGGGGCTCGCTCCCCACAGGAACTCTCTACTCTAACCCCATTCCCTGCTCTCTCTCTCTCTCTCCCCATGGTGTCTGTGCTGGGGCTCGCTCCCACTGGAGCTCTCCACTCTAACCCCATTCCCTGCTCTCTCTCTCTCTCCCCATGGTGTCTGTGCTGGGGCTCGCTCCCCACTGGAGCTCTCCACTCTAACCCCATTCCCTGTCTCTCTCTCTCTCTCTCTCCCATGGTGTCTGTGCTGGGGCTCGCTCCCCACTGGAGCTCTCTACTCTAACCCCATTCCTGCTCTCTCTCTCTCTCTCCCATGGTGTCTGTGCTGGGGCTCGCTCCCCACTGGAGCTCTCTACTCTAACCCATTCCCTGCTCTCTCTCTCTCTCTTCTCTCTCCCATGGTGTCTGTGCTGGGCTCGCTCCCCACTGGAGCTCTCTACTCTAACCCCATTCCCTGCTCTCTCTCTCTCTCTCCCCATGGTGTCTGTGCTGGGGCTCGCTCCCCACTGGAGCTCTCTACTCTAACCCCATTCCCTGCTCTCTCTCTCTCTCTCTCCCCATGGTGTCTGTGCTGGGGCTCGCTCCCCCACTGGAGCTCTCTACTCTAACCCCATTCCCTGCTCTCTCTCTCTCTCTCCCCATGGTGTCTGTGCTGGGGCTCGCTCCCCTACATTGGAACACACAGCAAACTGATATCAGTTTCTAGCACAAATCCAGGATTACACAGTGATCAGTTCTGGGCTCCATACTTTAGGAAGGATGTCAAGGCATTGGAGAGGATGCGAAGGAGCTTGACCAGGATGGTCTTGATGGCGTGATAAGGCGCTGTGTCAAATACAAGGATTATTATTATTATTATTGTTATTAGCAGCTAGTTTCAGAGAAAAGTCTCGCTGGTTCCAATTCTTGTGAGAAATGAGCAGCCATCAATGTCCTCCCACGGCTTATGAAGTTATGAGCTCGTAATTGCAGCCAACATTATCTTGGCGCAAACCATTTATTGTAAACAAAACCAGAAATCTGAGATAATAACAGACATCGCTGGGAACACTCAGCAGGTCAGGGAGCATCTATGGAGAAATGAAAGTGAGTCAACGTTTCGGGTCCACGACCCTTTGCGTCAATAGATGCTGCCTGACCTGCTGAGTGTTTCCAGCGACTTCTGGTTTTGTTTGACACCAAATATTATCACTGTCTAGTTGATTATTATTGATATATTTATTGACAAGGGTTGTGACTTGCCAAGGAGGAAGCTGAAAGCGTCAGCCCGGCTCAGCGCGTGTCGGCCCGGCTCAGTGCGTGTCGGCCCGGCTCAGCGCGTGTCGGCCCGGCTCAGCGCGTGTCGGCCCGGCTCAGCGCGTGTCGGCCCGGCTCAGCGCGTGTCGGCCCGGCTCAGCGCGTGTCGGCCCGGCTCAGCGCGTGTCGGCCCGGCTCAGAGCGTGTCGGCCCGGCTCAGGGCGTGTCGGCCCGGCTCAGCGCGTGTCGGCCCGGCTCAGCGCGTGTCGGCCCGGCTCAGTGCGTGTCGGCCCGGCTCAGCGCGTGTCGGCCCGGCTCAGTGCGTGTCGGCCCGGCTCAGTGCGTGTCGGCCCGGCTCAGTGTCAGTCTGGCTCACAGACACAGTCTAAGCTGATGCTCCAATGCGGTGCTGGGGGGGGGCGGTGGCATTGTGGGAGGTGCCGTCCTCCTGATGAGCCGTTACCCCTCACTCCCCGTCTGCCTGTTCGGGGGATGTTAAAGATCCCGCGGCTGTTGGGAAAGAGAAGGGAGTTTCTCTCTCTCTCTCTCATAAGAACATAAGAACATAAGAATTAGGAGCAGGAGTCGGCCATTCAGCCCCTCAAGCCTGTGCCCCGCTATTCAATAAGATCATGGCTGATCTTCTCACCTAACTCTGATTACCTGCCCTATCCCCATATCCCCTAATCCCTCTATTTTTCAAGAATCTATCAGTCTCAGCCTTGAAAATGTTCAAGGACTGAGCATCTACAGCCTTCTGGGGTAGTGAATTCCATAAGTTCACTACCCTCTGAGTGAAGAAATGTTTCCTCAACTCTGTTCTAAAAGGCTGACCCTTAATTTTAAGACTGTGACCCCTGGTTATAGATTCTCCTACCGGGGAAACAGACCCTCAGTGTCTACTTTATCAGCCCTTTAAGAATCTTATATGTTTCAATAAGATCCCCTAATTCTTCTGTACTCTAGAGAATACAGCCCCAGTTTATTCAGCCTATCCTCATAGGTCAGTCCCCTCATCCCAGGAACTAACCGAGTGAATCTACGCTGCACCCCCTCAGGGCAAGTATGTCCTTTTTTAAATAAGGAGACCAAAACTGCACACAATACTCTCGGTGCGGTCTCACCAAAGCCCTATACAGTTGCAGCAAGACTTCCCTACTCTTATATTCTAAACCTTTCGAAATGAACGCTAACTGCCGTTCGCCTTCTTAGTTGCTGCTGCACCTGCAAACTAACTTTTTGGGACTGGTGTACAAGGACACCCAAATCCCTTTGAATACTAACACTATCTAACTTCTCCCCTTCCAGAAAATAATCTGTTCTTTTATTCTTGCTACCAAGGTGAATAATTTCACACTTGCTAACATTGAATTCCATCTGCCACCTACTTGCCCACTCCCCGAGCCTATCTATATCTTGTTGCAATCTTTTTGCATCATCCTGAGAGCTCACTCTGCTACCGAGTTTAGTATCATCCGCGAATTTAGACACATTACATTCAATGTCCTCGTCCAGATCATTGATGTAAATGGTAAATAGCTGAGGCCCAAGCACTGATCCTTGTGGCACTCCACTAGTTACATCCTGCCAATTCGAGAATGATCCGTTTATCACTACTCTCTGCTTTCTACCCGATAGCCACTCTTCTATCCATGTTAATATTTTCCCATTAATCCCGTGGGCCTTGATCTTGAGTAACAGCCTTTTGTGTGGCACCTTGTCAAATGCCTTCCTAAAATCCAAATATACCACATCTACTGGTTCCCCCTTATCCAACCTGCTGGATACATCCTCAAAAAATTCTAAAAGGTTAGTCAAGCATGACTTCCCTTTTGTAAAGCCATGTTGACTCTGCCTAATCTTTTTATGGTCTTCCAGGTATCCCATAACTACGTCTTTTATTAAGGACTCAAGAATTTTCCCTACAACTGACGTCAAACTAACTGGTCTATAGTTTTCCCTATTTTCTCTCCCACCCTTCTTAAATAGTGGAGTTACATTTGCCAATCAATGGGAACTTTTCCAGTATCCACAGACTTTTGGAAGATTATAGACATGCCATCCACTATCTCAGTAGCCACCTCCTTCAAAACTCTCGGGTGCAGGCCATCCGGTCCAGGGGATTTATCGGTTTTAAGACCCGACAATTTACCTAGAACCATCTCTTTACTAATGTTAATCTCCCTAAGTTGCTCGCTAACATTGTCTTCTTGGTCCTCTATTTTTGGTATGTTTCCAGTGTCTTCTACGGTGAAGACTGTAGAAAAATACTTGTTTAATGACTCTGCCATGTCTTTGTCCCCTATTATAATTCCTCCGGTCTCTGCCTGTAATGGACCCACATTCACCCTCGCTAGCCTTTTCCTCTTTATATATTTGTAAAAACTCTTGGAGTCTGTTTTTATGTTCTTTGCTAGTTTGCCCTCGTAATCTATTTTCTCCCTCTTGATCAATTTTTTGGTCCTCCTCTGTTGTTCCCTAAAGTTCTCCCAATCCTCGGGTTTACTACTCATCTTCGCTGTTTTATAGGCTTTTTCTTTTGATTTGATACTTTCCCTAACTGCTCTAGTTAGCCATGGCTGCACCACCTTTCCCGTGGCATTCTTATTCCTCAAAGGAATATGTGCTCGTTGGGAATTTTGCACTATCTCCTTGAATGTCTGCCATTGCTGGTCTACCGTCAAATCTTTAAGTTTAGTCTCCCAGTTTATTCTGGCTAAATCCTCTCTCATACCAGCAAAGTTGGCTCGATTTAAATTGAAGACTTTTGCTTCAGACTTAACTACTTCCCTCTCTAACTTAACGCTAAATTCCATCATATTATGATCGCTTTGCCCGAGAGGAGCCTTAAGTTCCAGTTTGCTGATCAGCCCTGTTTCATTACACAAAACAAGGTCTAATATGGCTTGTTCCCTGGTCGGCTCCTCAGCATATTGATCTAGAAAATTATCTCTAATACATTCTATAAACTCCTCTTCTATGTTACCTTTCCCAATTTGGTTGTCCCAGTCTATGTGCAGGTTAAAATCACCCACAATTAGTGTCTTTCCTTTGCTACATGCTCCACTAATCTCTTGATTTATACCTTGAGCGATACTTTGACCACTGTTTGGGGGTCTATAAACTACTCCCACTATAGTTTTCTGCCCCTTGAAGTTACGTATCTCTACCCATACTGACTCTACATCTTGCTTTTCAGATTTAAAATCTTTCCTCTCTACTGTTTTTATCCCATCCTTTATTAGCAGGGCCACTCCCCCTCCTCGTTTACCACATCGCCTATCTTTCCTATATACCACGTAGCCGGGAATATTCAGTTCCCATCCCTGATCACCCTGTAACCATGTCTCGGTGATGGCTACCAGATCATACCGGGTTGTCTCTATTTGTGCAACTAATTCATCTATCGTTACGAATGCTTCGTGCATTCAGATATAGCGCCTTTAATTCTGACTTCCGGCTATTAATCCTATTCACCAGCACTCTATCACTGTACATTCAGAGTTCAGAACTCTGCAGCTCGTGTACTGTCCCGCACCAGGCTTCGGGACCACATCACTCCCACCCTCGCTCGCCTCCACTGGCTCCCCATCCCCCAGAGGATTGATTTCAGGATCCTCATCCTCACCTACAAGGCCATTCACGGCCTTGCTCCCTCCTACCTCTCCAACCTACTATCCCCCTACCTACCTGCCCGTACCCTCCGTTCCTCCGGCTCCGGTCTGCTCCACGTCCCCCGCCCCAATCGCCCTACCATTGGTGGTCGGGCCTTCAGCTTCTCAGCCCCGAGGCTCTGGAACTCTATCCCCAGTGCCTTCGCCGCCTCCTCCCTTTCCTCCTTCAAGGCCGGTCTCAAAAACCTTTCTCTTTGACCGAGCCTTCAGCTCCCCTCTCGACTCTCTTCCCCCTTCTCGCTCCCTCCTTCCCTCCCTCACCCTGACCATTTCCCCCCTCCTCGCTCCCTCCCCTCCCCTCACCCTGACCATTTCCCCCCTGCTCGGGTCATGACCCAACTGTGCAGCGCCTTGGGACGTCCTCCTGACGTGAAAGGCGCTTTATAAATGGAATCTTGTTGTTGTTGTTGTACTTCCTTTCCCGGCTTGACACACTTTGCTCTTCTCCCTTGTTAATCTGCTCTCTTGCTTTTGTTGATCTCAAGTTTAACTGTGGTGGACTATACTTTACTATGTTTTTACCTCCCCCCCCCCCCCCCCGTGGTAGTTTAAAGCTCTTTCTACCTCCCTATTTATTCGCGTAGCCAGGACATTTGTCCCAGCCCTATTTAGGTGGAGCCCATTCCTTTGGAAAAGCTCCCATCTTCCCCAATATACTGGTGCCAGTGGCCCATGAATTGGAATTCCTGCTCTCCGCACCACTCTTTTAGCCCGGCATTCAGATCTATGATCTTCTTTTGCCTGTACCAATTAGCTCCTGGCTCAGGTAACAGTCCCGATATCATCACTTTGGAAGTTCTATTCCTTAGTTTAATTCCCAATTCCCGGAACTCGCTCCTTAACTCGTCCCTACTGGTCCTACCAATGTCATTGGTCCCTATATGTACCATTACGATTGGATCCTCTCCCTCATGCCTCAAATTTATCTCCAGCCCGGCGGTGACATCCTTCACCCTGGCCCCAGGAAGACAACAGAGTCTTCTTGTCTCCCTGCTACGGCTACAGAAAACTGTATCAGTCCTCCGACTGTCTCATCCCCAATAAGAATTACATTTTTAACCTCCTGCACAGGGGTGTTGGGGTCAGTTTGCCCGTCTTCCTCGCAGATTTCCTTGTCCACACGGTTGCCAATATTTCATACCTGTCAGACAAGGCTAAAGTCTGGGATTCTTCAGCCCCTCTCTTTCGGGAACGCTTGCCCGCCCGCCTGACTGACTGTCACCCAGTCATGTCCGTCGCTGCTACATTCTTCTGCCTTGGTACTCAGGGGAGTGTCCGGCTCCAGGATAAAGCTGTCCAGGGAGTTTTCTCCATCCCTAATGCTGCGCAGCGTCTCCACCTGAGACTCCAGCTCAGCTACTCTCAGCTGGAGCTCTCTGATTTCCAGACACTTGCGGCAGACGAAGTCGCCCGGACTTAAGGCGCCCTCCATTGACTCCCACATGTGACAGACCTCGCACTTTACCTGCCACACATCTTCACAAACTTTATATAGATACAAAGATATATAGCCTGCCCCCACTTCCCCCTCTGCACTAATTCCCACTCTCTCCTGGTGTCCTGGGCAACAATCCCCCCAATAACACGTCCCTCGCTCCGTGGCTGTGTGGGACGTCGCTGGGTGTAATTGGTTGCCGTGTTGACAGACCCTGTGAAGCGCTTTGAGGTTACTTGACACGATAAGGTGCAATATTATGTGCAATTGCTTTTCTGTTTGTTCAGACTGTAGCGAGCAAATACCAAAGCCATTATGTTTTCATGTGTAAAGGGATTTTCCTGAGTTTAATTACTTCTTATCAGCGTAGTTCAGGCACTCACGCTCTCATCTCGGGGTCAAGAGGTTGTGGGCTCGAGCCCCACGTCAGGGGTCTCTGAGCTCACAGTCCAGGCTGACACTCTGGTACAGGGCTGGGGGAGGGAGAGAGAGAGAGAGAGAGAGAGAGAGAGAGACACAGAGAGAGAAAGAGAGAGACACAGAGAGAGAGAGAGAGAGAGACACACACACACACAGAGAGAGAGCACCACATTGTCAGAGACGCTGTCATTCAGATGAGATGTTAAACCTCACCCCGTCTGTGCCCTGATCAGGTGGAGATCTCGTGACACTGTCGGGAACAGAGACGGGAGCTTCTCTCTCTCTCTCCCCCCAGCGCTCTCTCTCTCTCTCTCTCTCTCCCCCAGCGCTCTCTCTCTCTCTCTCTCTCCCCAGCGCTCTCTCTCTCTCTCTCTCCCCAGCGCTCTCTCTCTCTCTCTCTCTCCCCCAGCGCTCTCTCTCTCTCTCTCTCCCCCACCGCTCTCTCTCTCTCTCTCTCTCCCCCAGCGCTCTCTCTCTCTCTCTCTCCGCCCAGCGCTCTCTCTCTCTCCTCTCTCTCCCCAGCGCTCTCTCTCTTCTCTCTCCCCCAGCGCTCTCTCTCTCTCTCCCCAGCGCTCTCTCTCTCTCTCCCCCCCGCGCTCTCTCTCCCCCTCTCCTCTCTCTCTCTCTCCCCCCAGCGCTCTCTCTCTCTCTCTCTCTCTCTCCGCCCAGCGCTCTCTCTCTCTCTCTCCCCCCGCTCTCTCTCTCTCCCCAGCGCTCTCTCTCTCTCTGTCTCTCTCCCCCCAGCGCTCTCTCTCTCTCTCTCTCCGCCCAGCGCTCTCTCTCTCTCCCCCCCAAATGAAACTAAGAAACTGAAATTGTGCAAAAGACTTTCAGACATTTGCCAAGATAATAAATCACTGCATCGCAATGGGGTTGAGGTACAGATCAGCCACGATCTTATAGAATAGTGGAGCAGGCTCGAGGGGCTGAATGGCCTCCTCCTATTTCTATGTTCCTATCAAATGAGAAGATTATTATCGCTGAATGTTGGCAATAATAAAGCTTCACAGGACAACAATCTCATTGTATCCTTTCAAGGTTTAAGTTAAATCGTTAAAATTAGGGTTGCAATTATTGGCTGAACTTTGTACACTGAAATAACTATTAAAGAAGGACAATGTGTTGGATTTGGCCATAAAGCTGAACCAAATTCTCCCTCAATCAGGTCCTCGACAGCATCACCAAAACTCCCCTCCCTTCCCCATCCATAAACTCCAGATGATCCCAAACTCCACCTCCCCATGGTGTCTGTGCTGGGGCTCGCTCCCCACTGGAGCTCTCTACTCTAACCCCATTCCCTGCTCTCTCTCTCTCTCTCTCCCCATGGTGTCTGTGCTGGGGCTCGCTCCCCACTGGAGCTCTCTACTCTAACCCCATTCCCTGCTCTCTCTCTCTCTCCCCATGGTGTCTGTGCTGGAGCGCTCCCCACAGGAACTCTCCACTCTAACCCATTCCCTGCTCCCTCTCTCTCCCCATGGTGTCTGTGCTGGGGCTCGCTCCCCACTGGAGCTCTCTATTCTAACCCCATTCCCTGCTCTCTCTCTCTCTCTCTCTCTCCCCATGGTGTCTGTGCTGGGGCTCGCTCCCCACTGGAGCTCTCTACTCTAACCCCATTCCCTGCTCTCTCTCTCTCTCTCCATCGTGTCAGCTGGGGGTCGCTCCCCACAGGAACTCTCTACTCTAACCCCATTCCCTGCTCTCTCTCTCTCTCTCCCCATGGTGTCTGTGCTGGGGCTCGCTCCCCACTGGAGCTCTCTACTCTAACCCCATTCCCTGCTCTCTCTCTCTCTCCCCATGGTGTCTGTGCTGGGGCTCGCTCCCCCACAGGAACTCTCCACTCTAACCCCATTCCCTGCTCCCTCTCTCTCTCTCTCTCTCCCCATGGTGTCTGTGCTGGGGCTCGCTCCCCACTGGAGCTCTCTACTCTAACCCCATTCCCTGCTCTCTCTCTCTCTCTCTCTCCCCATGGTGTCTGTGCTGGGGCTCGCTCCCCCACTGGAGCTCTCTACTCTAATCCCATTCCCTGCTCTCTCTCTCTCTCTCTCTCCCCATGGTGTCTGTGCTGGGGCTCGCTCCCCACTGGAGCTCTCTACTCTAACCCCATTCCCTGCTCTCTCTCTCTCTCTCTCCCCATGGTGTCTGTGCTGGGGCTCGCTCCCCTGCATTGGAACACACAGCAAACTGATATCAGTTTCTAGCACAAATCCAGGATTACACAGTGATCAGTTCTGGGCTCCACACTTTAGGAAGGATGTCAAGGCATTGGAGAGGATGCGAAGGGGATTGACCAGAATGGTACCAGGAATGAGGGCCTTCAGTTATCAGGAGAGGCCGGAGAGGCCAGGATTGTCCTCCTCGGGCAGAGAAGGTTAAGAGAAGATTTAATAAAAGTTTTCAAAATGATGAGGGGATATGATAGGGTGAACAGGAGAAACTATTCCCACTGGCGGGTGGGTCGGTAACCCGAGGACACCCGTTTAAATTAGTTGTTAGAAGAAACAGAGGGGAGGAGAGGAGAAATGTTTTTACAGCGAGTCGTTGGCCTCCTTCTGTGCTGTATGATTCTATGGTTCTATGATACACTGGTCATCAACTTGGAAGATCTTACACAAGTGTTAATTAACCACTTATTTTGATGGAATAAATGTGCTTATTTGGGATTTGGAAAAAATGTGCTTTTCTGAAGAACTTTTCCAAATATATATTTAATGGGATTGTGCGTTGGCTAAAAATAGAAACTGCTTTAATAGTTTCCAGGAGCCTCCTAACTCCCTCACCCCTCTGTGCTGGTGAAGGGGAAGGCAATGCCAGGCTCTACTGCTTTGCTGTGTAAACCAAGCCTGGGCAGTCGTAGGCAAACATCCGCTCATTTGATACAGCGCCTTATCGAGACGTCTCAAAACGCTTCACTGTAACACAGCAGCCAATCGCACACAGCAACTTCCCACAAACAGTCGTGGATTCAGTGACCAAATTATTTTGAAGCAATTATTACCCCCGGAAAGTGATCCGCAAATCGACTAACAACCGGGTTCCTACTGACGGCTGGAGGGGGTGAGGGAAGGAGGGAGGGCGGGAGGGAGGGAGGGAGGGAGGGAAGGAGGGCGGGAGTGAGTGAGGGAGGGATGATGTCCGAGAGAGTGGAGGGCAGATAGGCTGAAAGCTCGGTTGGATTGAAATAAATGTGAGATACAGGAGAAGGTTGTAGGTTAGAAGATCAGCCCTGATCTTATCGAATGGCGGGGCAGCTCGAGGGGCCGAATGGCCGACTCCTGCTCCTATTTCTTATGTTCTTAAGTGACACAAAGGTCAAATGGCTTTTGGTCTGAGAACTTCTTTGATTCCACGTTTAGAAGTTATCATCTGTTTGTTCCCTATAGTATGTGGTTTGTTCACTTTAACCATTTTACTGCTGCGTAAAAATTAATCCTGAACTTGGGCTCAGGTTTCCCACACCCCCCACTCATGCCTCCCCCCCTCACTTTAACGTGGAGTCCTGTAGCTCAGTGGTTAGAGCACTCGCTTTGCAAGTGAGAGACCTGAGTTCAATTCCAGGCAGAGGGCGAAACCTTGGGCAAGTTTCCTTACTCCACACAGAGCCTAATAATAATACGTCCAAAACCCAAAACAATAATAAATTGGTCATTTTCAATCCACGACTATTTGTGGAACATTACTGGGTGCAATTGGCTGCCGCGTTCGCCCACAAATATACAGTTAATTCACTTTACAGTGTGTTCTGTGAAGCGCTTTGGGACGTCCTCCCGACGTGAAAAGCACTATATCAAATGCAAGGATTATTATTATTATTATTATTAACATTAAATAAATAAAAACCTTACTAACCCTGCAAGCCAATGCCCTAAAAGGTGAGGTGTAATGCTGGTAACTCCAGCAGTTACCCAAACACACAATGGTGTCCCCAAGCCTTGCCTCTTGAAAACCTGCACCTAATACTTTCCAGAATTATTATTATTGCTGGAGTGTAATCAGCTAAACATGTCTTACCATTGGGAGCACTGTGTGGCGAGCTTTCCTGCTGCTTGTCCAGCTGGGACCACACTACCCATCATTATTATTATTATTATTATTATTATTATAAGAATACCTCCAGGGAGGGCTAGAGAGAGTGAGCGCATTCCGTTCCAACTATCTCCCTCTGGGATTTGCATGTATGGGTTGGGATGTGGGGAATTCTCAGCTTGGCTTGGAGACTATTACGTAACGATGATGGGTTTCTGTGTGTGTCAGACGCCCAACTGAGCAAAAACAAATGCATGTCATATACCCTCACTGTGATCACTGTAAAGAGAATTTGGGAGGAACTACTTGATGCAGAGGGTACTGAGTCAGAGACAACCACTACTTACACAGCTCCCTTCACACGGGGAAGCTTCTCAGAGTGCTTGATAGTAGCGGAGCCTGACACCGGGTCAGCGGAGAGACCAGAGCCAGCCGAGCGGAGGGACAGAGACAGAGAGAGAGAGACTGTGCAGAGAGAAACAAGGATGGAGAGACACCAAGAGACCCGGGGCTAGACTGGGGACACAGGCCACAGAGCCCAGACCTGCCTGTCCAGGGCCTGAAACACTGCCTCTCGATGAGACAACGATTTACATGGACTTCCACCAACATAGTGAACTATATTTGCTGCTCACGATGTGGTCTCCTGTACAGGGGAACCAAACACAGATTGGCTTTGCCGAACATCTCCGTTCCATCTTCGAGTTCAACCCTGAGGTTCCGATCACTTTAATTCTCCTTCCCACTCCCACTGTGACCTCTCTGTCCATGGCCTCCTACGCTGTTCGAACGAAGCTCAACGCAAACTCGAGGAGCAGGACCTCATCTTCCTCCTACAGCTCTCGGGCCTCAGCACGGATTTTAACCACTTCAATCCTTAAACACAGCTCTCATCTTCTCTCAGCCTTGCCTCCCCGCTCCCCTTCTTCTACAACCATTCACACATCCTCTGGGGCTTAGACACATACTTTCTTTCTATAATCTCCCACTATTGGATTCTTTAGTCTTGAACCATCAACACCTTCTGATCTCGTCAACTTCTGTCCTCCACCTAAATGTTTCCTTTGCCTTTCTTTTCCTGCCCCCTTATCTGCTTGTCCTTATAATATATTCCCTTCCAACAACCCCCGGTTCTAACGAAATATCATTGAATTGAAGCGTTAATTGATTTTCCTCTCTCCACAGATGCTGCCTGACTTGCTGTGTGTTCCCAGCCACTTCTGTTTTTATACCAGATTTCCAGCATCTGCAGTATTTTGCCTTTTGGACCTCGTGTCTTCCTGTTTTGTTTTCAGAAAGCAGGGAACCTCAGCCGGCTAGGTTAGTGCTGACCTTGTAGTCAGCAGCTCACAGGTTTGAGCCCCCCCCCCTCCCCTGCACGAATGTTGGAGAAGTAAAACCCCAGGACAGTGCTCTGAGACGCTACCCTGCACGGAGGGCAATATATAAATGCAAATTGTTGTTGTTGTTGTAATAATCCTTGCCGTTCTGACAAAATGTCATTGACTGAAACGTTAACTCATTGTCCCCTCTCCATAGATGCTGCCTGACCTGCTGTGTGTTCCCAGTGACTTCTGTGTTTATTTATAATAATCCTCGCATTTAATGTAGCGCCTCATCACGTCATTGAGACGTCTCAAAGCATTTCAGACAATATTCTTTAGAGTGTAGTGACTGTGTGTCTTGTGGGTGAAACACGGTAGCCAATTACACCCAGCGATGTCCCCACACAAAGCGAGGGACGTGTTATTGGGGGATTGTTGTCCAGGACACCAGGAGAGAGAGAAACTCCTTTCTCTTTCCCAACAGCCGCGGGATCTTTAACATCCCCCCGAACAGACAGACGGGGAGTGAGGGTTAACGGCTCATCAGGAGGACGGCACCGCCCACAATGCCACCGCCCCCCCAGCAGCACATTGTGGGGGGGGGGGCAAACCTTCTTGTGGAGGCAGAGGCTGACGTACTAAATGAGGACTTTGCATCTGTCTTCACAAAAGAAGAGAATGGAGCCAATGCCACAGTATTGGGGGAGAGGGGAGAGAAATTGGATAAGATAAGAATAAACTGAGAGGAGGGACTAAAAAGGTTGACGGTGCACAAGATAGATAAGTCACCCGGTCTGGACGGGCTGCATCCTAAGTTACTGAGAGGAGTGAGGGTGGAAATAACGGAGGCCACAACCATTCAATCCTCCTTGGACACCGGGAAGTGCCAGAGGACTGGAGATCATCAAATGTTACTCCCCTGTACAAAAAGGGGCAGAAGGATAAACCCAGGAACTACGGCCAGTCAGACTAACGTCAGTATTGGGGAAACTTCGAGAGACTATAATCCGGAACAAAATAAATTTTCACTTAGAAAAATATGGTTTAATAAAGGACAGTCAACATGGGTTTGTTAAAGGCAAATCGTGTCTAACAAACCTGATAGAGTTTCTTGATGAAGTAACGGAGAGGGTGGGTGAAGATTGTGCAGTTGATGTAGTTTATATGGATTTTCAAAAGGTATTTGATTAAAGTGCCACATAAGAGACTTGGCAGCAAAACACAAGCCCACGGTATTAACGGGACAGTGGCAGCGGATACAGAACTGGGAGACAGAAAGCAGAGAGTGTGGGGAACGGTTGTTTTTCTGACTGGAGGGAAGTGTCCAGTGGTGACCCCCAGGGGTCAGTATTGGGGCCACTGCTGTGTTTGATCTATATAAGTAACCGGAACTTGGATAGTGAGGAAGATAGTAACCGACTGCAAGAGGACATAGACAGACTGGTAACATGGGCCGACACGTGGCAGATGAGGTTTAATGTGGAGAGATGCAAAGTGATCCATTTTGTGAGGAAGAGTGAGGAGAGGCGACATAAGCTGATGGGACAATCTTAAAGGGGTGAAGGGACAGAGAGACCTGGGGGTCATATAAGGAAATCTCTGAAGGTGACCGGACAGGTGATAAAGCTGTTAAAAAGCATCCGGGACACGAGGGTTTATAAATAGGGCATAGAATACACACGTCAGGAAGTTATGATGAACCTTTATATAAAACACTGGTGAGGCCTCAGCGAGAGACTGGGGTCAGTTCTGGGCCCCACACTTTAGGAAGGATGTCAAGGCATTGGAGAGGGTGCGAAGGGGATTGACCAGAATGGTACCAGGAATGAGGGCCTTCAGTTATCAGGAGAGGCCGGAGAGGCCAGGATTGTCCTCCTCGGGCAGAGAAGGTTAAGATAAGACTTAATAAAAGTTTTCAAAATGATGAGGGGATATGATAGGGTGAACAGGAGAAACTATTCCCACTGGCGGGTGGGTCGGTAACCCGAGGACACCGGTTTAAATTAGTTGTTAAAAGAAACAGAGGGGAGGAGAGGAGAAATGTTTTCACACAGTGAGTTGTTGGGATCTGGAATGCGTTGCCTGAAAGGCTGGAGGAAGGAGATTAGATAACAACTTTGGAGAGAGAAGCAGAGAGAAGAGGAAAAGTTTGCAGAGCTATGGGGAGAGCGCGGGGGAGTGGGGTTGATCAGGGCTATGGGGAGAGAGTGGGGGAGTGGGGTTGATCAGGGCTATGGGGAGAGAGTGGGGGAGTGGGGTTGATCAGGGCTATGGGGAGAGAGTGGGGAAGTGGGGTTGATCAGGGCTATGGGGAGAGAGCGGGGGAGGGGTTGATCAGGGCTGTGGGGAGAGAGTGCGGGAGTGAGGTTGATCAGGGCTATGGGGAGAGAGTGGGGAAGTGGGGTTGATCAAGGCTATGGGGAGAGAGCGCGGGAGTGGGGTTGATCAGGGCTATGGGGAGAGAGCGGGGGAGTGGGGTTGATCAGGGCTATGGGGAGAGAGTGGGGAAGTGGGGTTGATCAGGGCTATGGGGAGAGAGTGGGGAAGTGGGGTTGATCAGGGCTGTGGGGAGAGAGGGGGAGTGGGGTTGATCAGGGCTATGGGGAGAGAGGGGGAGTGGGGTTGATCAGGGCTATGGGGAGAGGGGGAGTGGGGTTGATCAGGGCTATGGGGAGAGAGTGGGGAAGTGGGGTTGATCAGGGCTGTGGGGAGTGGGGAAGTGGGGTTGATCAGGGCTATGGGGAGAGAGTGGGGAAGTGGGGTTGATCAGGGCTATGGGGAGAGAGTGGGGAAGTGGGGTTGATCAGGGCTATGGGGAGAGAGTGGGGAAGTGGGGTTGATCAGGGCTGTGGGGAGAGCGCGGGGGAGTGGGGTTGATCAGGGCTGTGGGGAGAGAGCGGGGGAGTGGGGTTGATCAGGGCTGTGGGGAGAGAGCGGGGGAGTGGGGTTGATCAGGGCTGTGGGGAGAGGGGGGAGTGGGGTTGATCAGGGCTATGGGGAGAGTGGGGGAGTGGGGTTGATCAGGGCTATGGGGGGAGTGGGGGAGTGGGGTTGATCAGGGCTATGGGGAGAGAGTGGGGGAGTGGGGTTGATCAGGGCTATGGGGGAGTGGGGAGTGGGGTTGATCAGGGCTGTGGGGAGAGTGGGGGAGTGGGGTTGATCAGGGCTGTGGGGAGAGTGGGGGAGTGGGGTTGATCAGGGCTGTGGGGGAGTGGGGGAGTGGGGTTGATCAGGGCTATGGGGAGAGTGGGGGAGTGGGGTTGATCAGGGCTATGGGGAGAGTGGGGGAGTGGGGTTGATCAGGGCTGTGGGGAGAGTGGGGGAGTGGGGTTGATCAGGGCTATGGGGAGAGTGGGGGAGTGGGGTTGATCAGGGCTATGGGGGGAGTGGGGGAGTGGGGTTGATCAGAGCTGTGGGGAGAGTGGGGGAGTGGGGTTGATCAGAGCTGTGGGGAGAGTGGGGGAGTGGGGTTGATCAGGGCTATGGGGAGAGAGTGGGGGAGTGGGGTTGATCAGGGCTATGGGGAGAGTGGGGGAGTGGGGTTGATCAGGGCTATGGGGAGAGTGGGGGAGTGGGGTTGATCAGGGCTATGGGGAGAGCGCGGGGGAGTGGGGTTGATCAGGGCTATGGGGAGAGCGCGGGGGAGTGGGGTTGATCAGGGCTGTGGGGAGAGTGGGGGAGTGGGGGAGTGGGGTTGTTGAATTGGAAGCTTTTTTCAAAGAGCAGCACAGACTCGACGGGACAAATTGTTGTTGTTTAAGTTGACTTTTCAATTGACCCATATTTAATATTTATCTGCACATCTCCATCATATCTGTAAAGAACATTCCTCTGACTCCCTTTTCCTCCTTCTGGTGATAAATATTTAACAAAAACTATTTGACTCCACTTCCACTCCCTCCAACTGTTCCTTCGGTGGAGAGATTAGGGAATGGGGTTAGAGTAGAGAGCTCCAGTGGGGAGCGAGCCCCAACACAGACACCATGGGGAGAGAGAGAGAGAGAGAGAGCAGGGAATGGGGTTAGAGTAGAGAGCTCCAGTGGGGGAGTGAGCACCGGCGTGAACCCACAACCTCCTGACCTTATACAAGGTGACAGTGATTATAATGCCATATCTCTCTCCCCTTCACGAGCGGAATTTACATACAAAATACACAGTCACTGCACTTTACAGCAAAACCTTCAGTAACGAATGGGGAGTCAGACTAGTCAAGTGCGTTGACCAAAAGTGCAGACAAAGTTGAGAGTTATTCATGGACGAGAGAGACATAATGGAGTCCTGTAGCTCAGTGGTTAGAGCACTCGCTTTGCAAGTGAGAGACCTGAGTTCAATTCCAGGCAGAGGGCGAAACCTTGGGCAAGTTTCCTTACTCCACACAGAGCCTAATAATAATACCTCCAAAACAAAAACAATAATAAATTGGTCATTTTCAATCTACGACTGTTTGTGGGACATTGCTGTGCGCAATTGGCTGCCGCGTTCGCCCACAAATATACAGTCAATTCACTTTGCAGTGTGTTCTGTGAAGCGCTTTGGGACGTCCTCCCGACGGGAAAAGCGCTATATCAAATGCAAGGATTATTATTATTATTATTATTATTATAATAATTATAATAATCTTTGCATTTGATATAGCACCATATCACGTCTTCGAGACGTCTCAAAGCGCTTCACGGATTAAACTGCAAAGTGCAGTGACTGTGTATTTTGCGGGGCCAAAGGTGGCAGCCAATTGCGCACAAACAGTCGTGGATTGAGTGACCAAATTATGATATATTTTTTTGAGGGATTGAAAGCAATGAAAGTGATCCACTGATCGATTGACAACCAGGTTGGATCTCCCGAACAGATTTACCTCCTACTGATAAACAGAGACATGTGGAGTAACAAAACTTGACTAAGGTTTGGCCCTGACCTGCCCGGGAATCAAACCCAGGTCACTCGCTTGCGAGGCGACGGCTCTAACCACTGAGCTACAGGACAGACACGTGTCTAGGGCAATGCCACACTGCGCCATCCCTCGCTGAACCTCGCTCCCTGTCTGTGCCCTGTTCAGGTGGATGTTAAAGCTCTCCCGGGGCGCCGGCAGAAACACAGAAGGGAGTTTCTCTCTCTCTCCCCCGGTGTCCTGGCCGACAATCCCCCGGATAAAGTCTCTCGCTCACTCGCTCGCTCGCCTCACGGCTGTTTGCAGTGACTTTGCTTTGCTCAAATCTGCTGTCGCGTTTGCACAGAGAAATACACAGTCACTACACCAGACTGCAACACCAAACAAAGCAGGCTGAGTGTGAAAGGCAAGTCAGGGTTGATCACTGTACATTACACATTTTACAGTGAATCCTGTCACACACTTGGTGGCTTCACATGGATGAGATGCAAATGCAAAGATTATTATAACAAACATCATTCGTAAACTATCCCCACAGACTGCACACCCACTGACACAAACACATTCCTTCGTCCAATTGACAAAGTTGTGTTAAAACTTCCTGAAGCACATTATACCGCAGTTTATCAAAGAGAGAAAGAGACAGAGAGATTTACCTGATAACTCGCTCTCAGGAAAACACAACTCACTCTCAGCTGAGGGGGAAGATCCCGCAGCCCAGAGCGCAGCTAATGACACGTCCCAGGTGGGTTGGGAGGAAAAACGTGAAATAAAATGTTGATGTGTGTGTCCGTGTTTATGTGGGTGTGTATGTATGTGTGTGTGTGCACTTGTGTTTATACGAGTGTATTTGTATGTATGTGTCTGTGTGTATACTTGTGTTTATACGTGTGTGCTTGTGTGCATTAGTTTGTGTGTGTATGTTAGTGTGTGTGTATGTGTTAGTATGTATGTTTGTGTGTGTGTATGTTAGAGTGTGTATATGTATACTAGTATGTTTATATTTATGTTAGTGTGTGTGTATGTTAGTGGGTGTGTATGTGTTAGTATGTATGTTTGTGTGTGTGTGTATGTATGTATGTTAGCATGTGTTTGTGTGTTAGTGTGTGTGTGTATATGTTAGCGAGGGTGTATATGTTAGTGTGTGTATGACAGTGTGTGTAGTGTGTGTATGACAGTGTGTGTATGTTAGTGTGTGTGTATGACAGTGTATGTTAGTGTGTGTGTACGACAGTGTATGTGAGTGTGTGTGTATGTTAGTGTGTGTATGACAGTGTATGTTAGTGTGTGTATGTTAGTGTGTGTGTATATGTCAGTGTATGTTAGTGTGTGTGTATGTTAGTGTGTGTGTGTGTATGACAATGTATGTTAGTATGTGTATGTTAGTGTGTGTATGTTAGTGTGCATGTATGTCAGTGTATGTTAGTGTGAGTGTATGTCAGTTTATGTTAGTGTGTGTGTATGTTAGTGTGTGTATACGACAGTGTATGTTAGTATGTGTGTTAGTGTACGTTAGTGTGTGTATGTTAGTGTGTGTGTATGTCAGTGTATGTTAGTGTGTACTCTAACGGGTTACAGTATAAAGCTGGTTCTCAGCTGCACTCAGTCTAACACTAATAACAACTCACCACATACACCGTGTGTCCAACTCCTCACAATCAGCCCAGAGGGAACGTGCTGCTGGGACCTGGGGGTTGGGCTGAAGGTTGGGCTCAGAGCTGGGGGTTGGGCTGGGGTTTAGGGCTGGGGCTGGGGTTTGGGTCGGGTGGTTGGGGCGGGAGGCTGGGGGTTGGGGTGGGTGGTTGGGGCGGGGGGCTGGGGGTTGGGGTGGGTGGTTGGGGCGGGGGCTGAGGGTTGGGGTGGGTGGTTGGGGCGGGGGCTGAGGTTGGGGTGGGTGGTTGGGGCGGGGGGCTGGGGTTGGGGTGGGTGGTTGGGGCGGGGGCTGAGGGTTGGGGTAGGTGGTTGGGTTGGGGGCTGGGGGTTGGGCGGGTGGTTGGGGCGGGTGGTTGGGGGTTGGGGTGGGTGGTTGGGGCGGGGGCTGGGGTTGGGGTGGGTGGTTGGGCGGGGGGCTGGGGTTGGGGCGGGTGGTTGGGGCGGGGGCTGGGGGTTGGGCGGGTGTTGGGGCGGGTGTTTGGGCTGGGTTGCCAGCGAGAGAGAGAGAGAGAGAGAGTGAGAAACTCCCCTATCTTTCCCAACAGCCACGGGATCTGTTCAGGTGTGGGATCCACCCGAACAGGCAGACGGGACCTTGGTTTAACATCTCGTTCCAAGGGAGAGGGGGGTGGGGGGTGTGGGGGAGCAAGAGAGGGGGAGAGAGGGAGAGAGGGACGAGAGAGAGGGGGAAGAGGGATGGGGGGGGGGGGGTGGTGGGGGGAAGCCTCCAAGCATCAAACAAGATCCCTTTTGTCACGTCCCACATTGCAGCCGTGGACGGATTGGGGCTGAGATGATCCTCAGTGTGATGCTGCTCTCGGGTGGACACCCACAGGCACTGCAGCACGAAGAACGGGTCGGCGACCAGCGAGACGGAGGGCGCAGAACGAGGATCAACGCTCACATTCGAAGCAGCGCCTTATCACGTCTCAAAGCGCGTCGCGGAAGAGTGTGTAAAGCGGGAACACCAACACTGGTCGCTGGGAACGCTCAGCAGGTCAGGCAGCGTCTATGGAGAAAGGAAAGTGAGTCAACATTTCGGTCCACGACCCAAAAGGGTCGTGGACCGAAATGTTGACTCACTTTCCTTTCTCCATAGACGCTGCCTGACCTGCTGAGCGCTCCCAGCGACGTCTTATTATCTCAGATTTCTGGGATTTCTTTACAATAGATAGTTGTTCCTGTTGAGTCATTCATCCCGTTGGGAAATGGGAGTCGCCGACCGGGAAATTGTTGCGGGTTTCAACACCGCTCAACTCCTGATAAGTTTGTGAGCCAAAGCCCTAACGGGTAGGAGTTTAACAGCTGGACGGGGCGCGGGAGAGCTCGCCAGGCAGCACTCTCAATGGGCTTCAGCCGGAAACTCCAGCAGTTACCCCCACATTGGCCCCCACCACCACCCCCACCCGTCCCACCCCGCTGGGTGTCAGCCTGGGACGTCCTCCTGACGTGAAAGGCGCTTTATAAATGGAATCTTGTTGTTGTTGTTGTAGTGTGCGTCAGCCCAGAGAGGGAGAGGGAGAGGTTAGGGAGGGAGGAAGGGAACGAGGGGCTGAGGGAGGGGATGACAGAGGGAGGGGGTGAGGGAGGGAGGGAGGGGGTGAGTGAGGGAAGGAGGGAGGGAGGGGGAGAGCGAAGGAGAGAGGGAGATGGACGGAGAGATGGAGGCGGAGGGAGGGAGGGAGGGAGGGAGGGAGGGAGGGTGAGAGCGAGGGAGAGAGGAGATGGACGGAGAGATGGAGGCAGAGGGAGGGAGGGAGGGAGGGAGGAGGGAGGGAGGGTGAGAGCGAGGGAGAGAGGGAGATGGACGGAGAGATGGAGGCAGAGGGAGGGAGGGAGGGAGGGAGGGGGAGGGAGGGATGATGTTCCAGATAATATTATAATAGTTTGTGAAGATGGTGAGGTCCCTCGGAGATGGCGACAGACACGTTGGGGTGAGTGGTTCCCTCTGGGATTGTAGCCCTCCGATGGCTGAACTGAGGCCACTGACGATGATAATAAAAATTATTTTACTTATTAGCGTCATAATCTGTGGGTTTTCAGGCGCCTGTGAGAGTGATTCACCGAAAAGTGTAGTGACTGTTTGTGGGTGACTGTGGCAACCATTTTGCTCACAGGATTCCGTGCACACACCGACATGCACACCTGGCTGTGAGCTGTGAGTGCACACCTGGCTGTGAGCTGTGAGTGCACACCTGGCTGTGAGCTGTGAGCTGTGAGTGCACACCTGGCTGTGAGCTGTGAGTGCACACCTGGCTGTGAGCTGTGAGTGAGTGCACACCTGGATGTGAGTGTACAACTCGCTGTGAGCGCACACTTGGCTGTGAGTGCACACCTGGCTGTGAGCTGTGAGCTGTGAGTGCACACCTGGCTGTGAGTTGTGAGTGAGTGCACACCTGGATGTGAGCTGTGAGCGCACACTTGGCAGTGAGTGCACACCTGGCTGTGAGCTGTGAGCGAGTGCACACCTGGCTGTGAGCTGTGAGTGAGTGCACACCTGGCTATGAGCTGTGAGTGCACAACTGGTTGTGAGCTGTGAGTGCACACCTGGCTGTGAGCTGTGAGTGCACACCTGACTGTGAGCTGTGAGCGAGTGCACACCTGGTTGTCAGCTGTGAGTGCACACCTCGCTGTGAGCTGTGAACGAGTGCACACCTGTCTGTGAGCTGCGAGTGTGCGCACACCTGGCTGTGAGATGTGTGTGCACACCTGGCTGTGAGCTGTGAGTGAGTGCACACCTGGCTGTGAGCTGTGAGCGAGTGCACACCTGGCTGTGAGCTGTGAGTGCACACCTGGCTGTGAACTGTGAGTGAGTACACACCTGTCTGTGAGCTGTGATTGCACACCTGGCTGTGAGATACGAGTGCACAACTGGCTGTGAGCTGTGAGTGAGTGCACACCTGGCCGTGAGTTGTGAGTGCATACCTGGCAGTGAGGAGTGAGCGAGTGCACACCTGGCTGTGAGCTGTGAGCTGTGATTGCACACCTGGCTGTGAGCTGCGAGTGAATGCACACCTGGCTGTGAGCTGTGAGTGAGTGCACACCTGGCTGTGAGCTGCGAGCGAGTGCACACCTGGCTGTGAGCTATGTGTGCACACCTGGCTGTGAGCTGTGAGTGAGTGCACACCTGGTTGTGAGCTGTGAGCGACCGCACACCTGGTTGTGAGCTGTGAGTGCATACCTGGCAATGAGGAGTGAGCGAGTGCACACCTGGCTGTGAGCTGTGAGTGAGTACACACCTGGCTGTGAGCTGTGAACGAGTGCACACCTGTCTGTGAGCTGCGAGTGTGCGCACACCTCGCTGTGAGGTGTGAGTGCACACCTGGCTGTTAGATGTGTGTGCACACCTGGCTGTGAGCTGTGAGTGAATGCACACCTGGCTGTGAGCTGTGAGTGAATGCACACCTGGCTGTGAGCTGTGAGCGAGTGCACACCTGGCTGTGAGTGTGCGCACACCTGGCTGTGAGCTGTGAGTGAATGCACACCTGGCTGTGAGCTGTGAGTGAATGCACACCTGGCTGTGAGCTGTGAGTGAATGCACACCTGGCTGTGAGCTGTGAGTGAATGCACACCTGGCTGTGAGCTGTGAGCGAGTGCACACCTGGCTGTGAGTGTGCGCACACCTGGCTGTGAGGTGTGAGTGCACACCTGGCTGTGAGCTGTTGAGTGCACACCTGGCAGTGAGGAGTGAGCGAGTGCACACCTGGCTGTGAGCTGCGAGTGTGCGCACACCTGGCTGTGAGCTGTGAGTGCACACCTGGCTGTGAGGTGTGAGTGCACACCTGGCTGTCAGCTGTGTGTACACAACTGGCAGTGAGGAGTGAGCGAGTGCACACCTGGCTGTGATCTGTTAGTGCACACCTGGCTGTGAGCTCTGAGTGACTGCACACCTCGCTGTGAGCTGTTAGTGCACACCTGGTTGTGAGTGAGTGCACACCTGGCTGTGAGCTGTGAGTGCACACCTGGCTGTGAGCTGTGAACGAGTGCACACCTGTCTGTGAGCTGTGAGTGCACACCTGGCTGTGAGCTGTGAGTGCACACCTGGCTGTGAGCTGTGAGTGCACACCTGGCTGTGAGCTGTGAGCGACTGCACACCTGGCTGTGAGCTGTGAGTGAGTGCACACCTGGCTGTGAGCTGTGAGTGCACACCTGGCTGTGAGCTGTGAGTGAGTGCACACCTGGCTGTGAGTGAGTGCACACCTGGCTGTGAGTTGTGAGTGAGTACACACCTGGCTGTGAGCTGTGAACGAGTGCACACCTGTCTGTGAGCTGCGAGTGTGCGCACACCTCGCTGTGAGGTGTGAGTGCACACCTGGCTGTGAGCTGTGAGTGAATGCACACCTGGCTGTGAGCTGTGAGCGAGTGCACACCTGTCTGTGAGCTGCGAGTGTGCGCACACCTGGCTGTGAGCTGTGAGTGCACACCTGGCTGTGAGCTGTGAGTGCACACCTGGCAGTGAGGAGTGAGCGAGTGCACACCTGGCTGTGATCTGTTAGTGCATACCTGGCTGTGAGCTCTGAGTGACTGCACACCTCGCTGTGAGCTGTGAGTGCACAGCTGGTTGTGAGTGAGTGCACACCTGGCTGTGAGCTGTGAGTGCACACCTGGCTGTGAGCTGTGAACGAGTGCTCACCTGGCTGTGAGCTGTGAGTGCACACCTGTCTGTGAGCTGTGAGTGCACACCTGGCTGTGAGCTGTGTGTGCACACCTGGCTGTGAGCTGTGTGTGCACACCTGGCTGTGAGCTGTGAGTGCACACCTGGCT
>NW_024705254.1:5906-58695 GCF_018977255.1 Callorhinchus milii | reverse complement strand
GACAAACCAAAAACGGACAAGCAATGTAAGAAAGATATATTAAAAAAACGACTCTCAGTAAATATATATATTAGAACAACAATAAAAAAAGAACACAAAATAAGGCGTGGAATACCACAATTGGAAGCAATACACGAGCAGAGAAAATGGCAAAAGTGAAGCAATGGGGAAGAGGGAGGGGGGGAAAGGGCAAGCTTCAGGGCACTTGACAAGCACTCATTAGGCCGTGGCAAAATATTGATTGCCGCCACAAGAGGCCCGAATCAGGCTGTGAAGTTCTGGCCGCGCTTTGTTCCTGACCAGACTTAGCAGGTGCTCTGAAACTCTGCTCAAATCTACTGAGCTGGGACCTCTGCAATAAAAAATAATAGGCTTCAAAACAATGCTTTGTGGGTTGGAGAGAGAGAGAGAGAGCCGCCGCCGCCGCAAGAAGCTGCACGGGATGGCTGGGCGGTTTGTTTTTTGTGTGTGTGTGTTAGGGAAGGTGGGCGAAGGGAAAGAGACGAGGCTCGGGTGAAGGAAGGGGTGGGAGGGGGTGAGAAGGGGCTGCATGGAGAGAAAAGGTGGTGGGGCCATGGCACTCTCCTGCCGAGCGCTGCCTCTCACCGTCAGCCATTTGCGAGGACGTCGTGCGAGCACTCGCGATGCGCTTCTCAATGTGTCATCCTCTCCTCCTCCTCCTCTCTGCCCGCAGATGAGAAGGCGTGTCGGCGCTAATCCGTGTCATCGTTAAACTGCGAGCTCCTCGCACAAAATCATTACGGGGGAGATCACAAACGGGGCCCCGGACAGGAACTTAGGTCGAGAGAAAAACGCAAATTATGCTGAATTGTGAATGAGGGCACGGCGCGCGCATGAAAGCGCGACAACTCTTGACAAAGAACTTCGCAAAGACATTGAGCGTCTCAATGGCTTTGCTCACTGCCTCGTGTGCCTTTTCTCTGCAAACACACTTGCTAAGCAATGACTAAATACGAGCGTTATGCAAACAGTCTTGCCTACTGTTTTTTAATGACTCTATTAAATTGAGCACGGTCAAAAATTGACATGTGACCGTGGTGGAAGCGATGAAAATTTGCATCGCTTCCAGCCTTGATCAATCCACTCCCAGATTAATGCCTCGCAAAGCCATCGACATCTCTCACGGTTCTGCTCTGAACAATCCACCCGGCACCTACACACCAGAGCTGATTTCGCTCCATCCATGTCACTTTCACTCCATTCGACACGGTACAAGCGGCTGGGGTTCAAATGGAGGCAGAGAGTAGTGGCAGAATTGAATTCTAGATTTGAAGCTTTCGTGACTGCAAGATTCATACTCTTAGTTCTTTCGGTAAAGTCACGTAGGTAAAAAATGAAATAAAATTATTTTATTTTTTATTAATTTTAATTTCATTTTTTACCTACGTGACTTTTACCGAAAGAACTCAGAGTATAGTGGCAGAATTCCCTAACAACCAAGGAGATTGCTTCAACATATTCACCTCACAATGTGGCGGCTTACGGTGGATACCCAGTGAACATGGAACTTTGGGCTAACCTCGGCACGTTGGTTGGAATCCTTGGACCGACGTTGCCGCAACGTTGATCCAACGTCCCTTGTTTACTGCGTAATTGTGCCTTTACGTATCGCGAGTTACGTGGCGAACTAAAAAAAAAAGTTACAAGGAATTTCAATCAGCAGGAAGAGCGAAGAATTCCATTGCTACTCTTCGCTTCGTATCATTGCAATGTTCACGAATAGCAACATGGCAACTCGTGCCACTATTCCTATTTGCTACGGTTTCGTGTCTCTGCCACGCACACTTAAACGTGACAAAATAAGCAGTGCTATTCCGTAGGTTTTCGCGTTCTGACATATGGCTCTCCGATGCGTTTTCGTTGTACCGGGGGTTGTTCGGCACGATGTCCGACATTTCTCTCCACGTGCTCGGAGCTAGGAGCTTCGTCAGTTCCTGAAGAAACTCCAAGCACATAGAGCTAAAGCCCAACGCACAAGGTACGAGCTGAACACGCATCAAATAAGCATTATTTATTCGGGGTGTCCTCGTAAATTTGAAGGGCTTTATAAGAATGCGTGGATGCCATTATTTAATCGCCCGCCTTTTGAATAATAGTTTTACATTAAATTGTCAAGCTTTCTTTAGAGCTAGCAATAGATGACAGTTCGCCTTGATTTAATGGGCTACCCGCCGTACTGTCTGCTCTAAACTTCACCCCACACGCATCGCATTGATGCATAATGTGTGTGCTGCTGCTGCTGCTGCTACAGCACTGCTCATTACACGCGAATTAAGTGAGTTGCATAAACATGATTTTATTCATAACGCCACGCGTGCTACAAACTATTTATGGGAGTTCAGCCTCAGATGGTGTCCTACCTTAGGGGCATGTTTATGAAGTGGGACGTCCGGTTTCAGTGGAGAGGGAGACGCAGGTGCATTATGTATACACTCTATGTGTACAAACGCGTATTGTACGTGTGTATATGAAGCACCCTGGAATTTAAATTGACCATGCACATATAAAGACATTGCATTAATAAGGGGAAAACAACACGGATAAAGATTTAATAATTACATTGGTGAATAACATGCTTTTTTAATATTGCTCGACCTCTTCTCAAATCTGCCGATATGTTTGGAGCTGATACTTCTATACGACAAAGGTCTATTAAATTCTTAAGGTCAGCGCTGCTAGGAGCATATATTTATTCGTTATTAATTCAGCACAGCACTTTCGAGTGGGTGGTTCTGTCCAGCGACACAGCCAAACGCATTTGTCTCCCCACTTCTGGTGCCGTTACACTCCACCAAACGCCCATTCCAGGTGAGGATGACCTAATACGAGTGAAGGACAAAGCACAGGTAATACTGGTAGGAACCTCCTGGTTACACCAGCCCACAGGGGATTATTGTGTCCGTCGTGCAGGAGGGGCTGGTGGGGAGGGGGGCAGGGTGGGGGCTGGGTGGGGAGGGAGGGGTGGGCTGGGTGGGGTGGGGCTGGTCACCCCGTGGTGCCCTTATAAAACTCAACGTTTAACCTGCTCACGCGGCTTGTGCCTGCCCTCACAGTCGGCCATATTTGCGGAATACACCACGCCGCCGTTGACCCTGGCCATTGAGCGAGCAACCCAACGTTCCTACCAGCTCCCTCCGCAGGAATGTGTTATTCGACACTCATATGCTGGCTGGGAATTGAAACTCAAGACATTGTAAATCCGGAGCAGTGCCCTGCACCGGCGCCATGTGAGACATGAGTGTAAATTTTGGGGTGGTATTGCATTTACTGGAAAGGGGCGGGAGGGGGGGGAAACCACTGTGATGGACGTGTGTGTAATTGACCGAAATGAGAAGTACAAGGGGTGGTTAAAGTTTTCGTGGGACTGCTTTGAGAACACACGCGTCGCTTCCTCTCCCAACATCCATTGAGGTGGCCTCCGATAGGGCTTCAACGCACTCGTTTGTTCATTCGATTCAAAATCGTAAGCATCGGCATTAGGCCGGCGTGACGTTATGTTCGCTCGGCGGTCGCAATCTCAAAACCGTACAGCTGGCCTCCCTGCGCGCGATGAAAACACTCGCCGGCCGCACAGATGAGGCAGCACAGATTTGCGAGGCTCCCTCAGGGCGAGATTTGGCAAAATGGAGCAGGGGATATGAGGGTTGAGGCGTCGCGTTCTATATCGAGTTAGGCTCCACGGCTGGATTTGCACTGTGCTGCACTGATTGAGAGGTAAACTCGCAACTTCTACACACACGACACATGAACATGGTGGAATTTCCCACACCCCCCCCCCCCCCAAACAAACCGTTACAATATTTATTAAATCCAAACTATTTTCTCTTTTATTTGCATGATATTTTAAGGACAGATAATTGGATCCCTGTAGCAACATTTTAATGACCTAATTAATGTTAATAATGTATAAACATGTATTTTAAAAAATAAAGCACTTTAACACCAGTCATCTTAATCCATGGTAATTTTATTACAGCCTTTTATTTTACTCGTAAACGTGGCACGGGCACATCCAACAAATGTTCAACCTGCGTTTGACCGTCCAGCATATGAGACTTAAAGCAATGCGCTGACCTACAGTCATTTCTCTAGGTTGCAATTATACAAAGTTAACACACTTGACATTTTTCGATTTAAAGCTTTCGTGACTGCAGGGATTCATATTATTGGTTCTTTTCGGTAAAGTCACGTAGAAGGGAAATCATAAAAATAATAAAAATAAAACTATAACACTTGCCATTCATTAAGAATATTTTTTTTAACCATGGGATAGTATATGTTTTTTTTTACATATTCTATTCATTTAAATTCTAACTTTTAAAACACAGCCTTGCGAGCGTGTGATGAATTCTCCTTTATATATATAAAAAAAAACTTGCATTCGGAAATGATCGAGTAGATGTTTGCATTGTGTTGCACAGAGGTTCACACACAGCCCTTCATTAATCGCGGGCCGCTTGTACAAAGTTAGGCGTGGAATAATAAACCTAATTGAAAACACCACTTGCCTTCCAGAAAAAAATTATAATAGTATATCCATAAATAATAATATTAACAAAGCAATGTGTCCATGTGTTTAACGCTGGCAGGAATATCATAAATAAATTGAGCTCACGACCAAACCCCATTCAAAGTGGGTTATTGTGAAGTGGTTTGAGAATGCACTATTATAATAAACAGTGGCTCCGCTGTTTGAACTGTCGGTATAGAGTGCATGTAATGTGTAGTAACTTGTAATCTTACGCCTTAGAGATCAAGCCATGCTTAGACAAGGCTTGTTATCAAGTCCCACATTATCCTGCACTCACTGCACAGCAAATGATGGTTAACTGTTTGAGCATTGCCACCTATTTTCTTACGGGTACAGCGTCCACTCTAAGACATTGAGGCAATTCTAGTTGAGAAAGAAAGAAAATGAAGCCAGGAGAACAAATAATGTCACACTAGCTGTGCAGTCACATGGCCCTTAGCAGCATCGCTCGCAAATGCCAAAATTGGCGGCTTTTAAAGGAAAAACAACAGACATTACGATCGTTGGGTTTGGATCCATGGGTTTTTAAATAAACGGCCGACACCTGATAAAAAAATGAATTTACAACAAAGCCTTTTTAATGCTTGCATAAACCAATTAAATGGCAGGGTTTAATTTATTTTTTCAATTTGCACTAATTGGCATATCGCTGTCCATTATCGCGAAACGACACGCGCGGTGAATCATTTAATCACTCGAGCATTTTACACCCGGATCCGCTTGTTGCCGTAGAGAACACACGCACAACGCGAACTTTACGCATTGCAAAAGTAGCGGTGCTAATAACGACGATGAGGCTGTGTCGATTTTGAAAGCGATTGCAGCTGCTGCTGAACGTAACATGGAAATCAATGATTATAGCTGCTCCGCATTTTTGCGAGCAAATGGGTTAAGAGCACTTGCAGCTGGGCTGACGTTTCCAAAGGAATTAGCAGTCTCTCTGGCATAAATAATGTATGGGTCTAATCCACTTAACAGTCCTTGCACGACACTTTATTCTACATAAAGAGAGCCGATGCTGAAATCAGAACCCGCACGGCCCACGTATAAACTGTGCTCCTAACTCGCGATTACATTCTCAGCACAAAAAAATACCCACCGCTTTATAATCTACGGTGACATATTTTTGGTCCCTCTCTCACAGAGCTTTTATTGAATATGATAAATATGCTTTTTTTTCTCCACCACGTGAAAAATAACGCGCATTTTCTATTTAAGGCTAAAGTTATTTGGATGTCTCAAAAAGGGATGAAGATAGTGCCTTGACATCAGATATGGAGTGAGTCTCTTTGTATTCATGTATATTCTGTACGTTCACAATGTTATTCAGGCCGGTTCTTTATCAATAATCTTTTCCCATTTCATTTTAGTGTCCCTACAGTAAACATTATTTGTGTAAGGTTTTCTCTTGTGATTCATGTTATATACCAATATAAGCAATATTGTGACGGTATGATTTTACTTCTTGGGGTTAACAGGTCTATCCCAACTTTAAATATTTCTACTCTGTGTTTTTGTTCGCGAAAGTTAGGCATACAATCTAGCGCGGTCCACATTTATCTTTCACCGCGTGAATGCTCGAAATATCTGCATACATTTATGTGTACGGTGCATACACATGCATATGCGTATTTGATTGTGTGCATTTCCTGTGTATCATCTCAGAGATCATCAACCCATTCTCAGCCCACCGCTGAATTAATGCATCACCATGCTGACACTATCACCTCTGCTTTCTGTGCAGCTGAAATGCATTGTCCTTCCACACATCCCTAATTCATCACTCCATCTCTGTTTTTATGTCTATCCAGGTGGCAACGTGAGATCCATATTGAACCAGTGGTGGAATTCCATATTACAATGGTGGGGGAGGGTTATACAACAGCCACGACTGAATTCCACAAAGTCATATAATGCATTTCATCTGAATCAAACGATGACGAAGTTGGGAGATGAGCGTTCTAACCACAGCACCACCGGGCCACATAAAAGTTGGAAGAGGTGCAGCCCTGCAACTGCTTGCTCCAGCCACTGCTTGCAGAAGGACCTTCACTATAGGGAGCTCGAGAGAGAGGCCCCCCCAGAGGATATGTTGGCTTTGTCTCCACGCTGGACAGATGGGAGTACCCACATTTTACGCCACCACATACTTGACCGACTGCGGTGAGCCTGTTTATACTACTGGGTGCACAGAAAGGGGGGGGGGCGGGTGGGATCTAAAAAAAACTTGCACCATTGTTTCAACTTCTGTGCGGGGAGGGTGGGAGCGGTGGGAAGAGATCTCAGTGGCAATCAGCCAACCGTTCAAATGAAGGTTGCTCTATTTAAGACCGGATGCAGGATGACTTCTTCACAATTCTGGCAAAAATCTTCTGAAGAAACTGGTTGTAATCACCGAGCGAAACGTCGTGCTCAAGTTGTAAATGTTGTGGGTGTTACTCGCCATCACACCGATGTGCTGAAAGCCAATAGCCACGTTTTTTCTCACGTGACAAACCTTACTAATTGGCTGTGTGGGGTGGTGGTGGTGTGTTAACGACACGTTTACATTGACGCAATCTAACTCAAAAAACCTTTATACGAACAATATTGTTGGCGAAAGCCTACGCGTTAAATGGCCGACTGATATGCGGCAAATGGATATCAATTAGTGGAATTGCACTCGAGGAAATGTTATAAATCGGCTCTGCGCATTCCGCCCTTGCTCTGTCCTTACTACGTCTGGCCCTTCGCCGTGCGTGGCTGGGACAGCTCGTTCCGCAGCTCCGCTCGCTGCACCACAGGCACAGATTTGCTCCTCTGTGCTCTCAGACATCTCCGGCCCTCGTGCCACATAAAAGCCGATGTTGTTCAATTTTAAATGCTAACCTGCACATAATTTATCACTCGCGCGTTCGCGTTCCGGCTACTTTTGGCAACGTGCAGCTGTTCTATTCTCTCCTCGCTTTAAAAAAAAGTTTATTTTGGCTAAAAAGCACCAACGGAGTTTGGTCTGGAACTGGAACAGCGTGGAGTGAGAAAAGGATCGTTTGAAGCCTCATTTTTTTGGCATCAGGTTTAAAAGAAACTCGCCATGCAATGCTTTCCCTTCGGCTACGCTCCGAGACTGGTTGGAGGCTCCACAGCTGCGGTGTTTTTTTTACAGATTACTCTCTATCATGTGAAATCCTTTTTTATTGCAAGCCTGCCAGCAATGTCCGTGGTAGGAGCGGCGCATGTGCCGATGCATTTCCGATCAAAACGCGGAACCTCGCGGCTGCGCCCTTCTTAAACACACGCTTAATTTCTCCATCACACCGGGCGTGGGAAAAATGTTCATTATTTATCTGTTACAAACTTCTAAAAATGTATGTACTGGTAAAAAAAAATGCCAATGGAAATAGAGTAAAAACTTAAAAGATATTTAAGCTAGAAATTAAAGTAAATTGCTTAATTTATATATGAGTGGTGCAGATGAATAGGCGCTGATCGGAAAAAAACACTTTTCTGTGAGGTGTGTGAACTTTCGCTCTGACGACTCACTCTCGTGTGAATATATATTAGTGATGATAATTCACAGCCCTGCTGAAGGAAAGCCTATGCAAGCCATATCAATCATGTGCGTTGCAAGACCATACTACACCATGCTCGTTCAATGCGGTCTAAATATCACTTGCCACTGAGGTTAGCCATCGCCGGGATTTGAATCCAAGTTGCCGGGTTCATAGCACTATGCGCAAATCACTGTGCGACCACTCTCTTTGTTGGTGATACCTTCCACTGTCGGGAAGACAGTACATTTTGTTTTAACTTATACAGTCACTGTGTCGTCAGTGTTTCATGCTCAAGCGAATATGCCTCATGTCCGTCGGTGACCCTGAGCCAGCATTGGGAATTCCACATTCCCATGAACGATTGTTATTGACCGACCACGTAATGGTATGTGTTTTGTCACTCTCAATGAAGGATAATGTGCGAGCTGACCCGTGAGTTAAGCGCTCTAACCACAGCTCCTAATTTTTAAAATAAATAAATAAATAGCCATATATTTTGCTTACAGCTAAATAATAAAACAACCTGGTTAAGGCAGTCCTTAACGTGGTAAATTGTTGTGAGTGTTTGCATTTGCAAGGGCTCACACATTCGAGTAATGTCAGAATCAGTGATACGCTTTTGGGCTATCGAGCAGTGGATTTTGATGTTTTCCTGTTGCGTGACGTTAATAGTTGTTATAAAAAGGTTAAGGTGCAGCCCTGCAATTGCTTGCTCACACCACTGCTGCCAGAAGTGCCTGTGCTAGAGGAGGCTCGAGAGGAGGCGCATGTCTAGGATGTGTTGGCCTACTCTTCCACGCTACCCAGACGTCTCAGAAGACGTGCTAGAACTCAAGCTTTACTCCACCACACTGTCTGCAAGCTCAGGAAAAATGTGTTTATTTTGCTACTTTCAAACTGCATATACTTTACCGGCAACGTTTGCATTCTTTAAGCAAACACACGGCTTTAGTGAATACATACATTAGCCAGCGTCCTTTGTAAATGAATAAAGCACCCGTTAAACTTGGACGAGTTTTTTTTTCCTTTCTGCCCAGACATAATCCGTCTGCAGATTGATTAATATAATTCATTGATCACGTATGCAATTTACCAACGTGTTGCCGCTCTGGCAAAGGGTCTCTATTTCCAAACTCAGCACAATGTGTTTTATTTAAATCAGCAAGACTACAAGAGAGGAATTATTGCATAATGTGCCGCAGGATTTTAGCAACAACAACTCAACATGTTAGTCTATCACACTGTGGCCTTAGAAAAGACACAATATATAAATACGTAATGTTTCGGGTTATGGCCCTTTTTCATAGTACACACCTCTTTGTAATGTCACGTGAAGAAGGTCCATTGCCATAATGGCACCTATTATATTTTTTCTCCATTTTTTCAATGCGGTTGTTATTGACGAATGTGTTGATTTTTTAAAATTAATTGTGCTTGTGCACCACTGCCAACGCAGCAGCCGCAGCGCCGCCAAATCATATGCAGTCATCGGAGAAGATTAACCCAAAGCGTTGCGAGACACACGAGTAGCAGTTGAACTACCATACCCCGTTCTGCCAGAGACGCCAGATCATCGGTTCATCGAGCTGTCCAGTTGCCGTGAAAATCAAGATTTTATTTTTGTAAAAAGGTGTTAGGTTTTTTCACCCACACGTATAAAACTGTCACCGGTCAAGGTTGTTTTTTTTTGTAAACTGAAACGAACTTATATCGCGCAATGCATATTTGAAAATTGCCACACACAAACACACAATGCTCCAAAAAATATATATATACTCTTTACAGATGTGTAGCTATCTATTTAACCAGGTTAGGAGCACGCTGAGATATACATTTTTTTCATATCGAGCGAGACCTGGGTAGTTTTATTATGGAATTTAAGTTTCCTGAGGTTGATACATTTTTTACTGTACATTAGCTGAAAATATTTTTTTTCAATCTTTTTTTTAAATATCGAAACGGAATCTCTGATGAAAAATCTAAATGTAAAATACCGATGGAGTTATTAACATAGCTAAACTGAATAACCAACGAGTATATAATAATAAGCATTTACTTACGCTTAATTACAGAACGTTTATAATGGGCGTAGCTTCCATATTCCCTGCAAGATAAATGACCATATTATTGAGCGCATTTAATTCAATTATGATATAAAAATTACAAACAAATAATTTGTTCCAACAGAAATAATCGGCTTTTTGCAGGCATGCTTTTGACAAATTGCTCCAACACGGAATTCCAACTTGGGCGTCCCGCTTCACGACGGTTGACACCGCGCACGGCGACCTGCAAACCCAGCACCACGCGAGGCGAAATGCTCTCAAGGTGAAATGCTCCCAAGGCGCCATGGCGCGGCACGCGTCCCTTTTTAAATCCTTTATATTAAGTTCGCTTGCTTGCTTGCTTGCGTGCTTGTGTGCTTGCTTGCTTACGACCGTGCAAATCTTTCGGTCGTTTTTTAACTCACTTCCCGTGATCCAATCGAGCTGACATTTTGCACACAGACTCGTTGTGCGAGACAATTAATGTTCGTGAAAAATGTTTCCAAAATTTTACACTGTTTAGGGAAAACAAATTAAATATTATTCCGGACTCGTGTACGGCTCTCCGTGTGTTTAATATTTGAGTGAAACCGTGCATTTCCGAATTCTATAGAGGCACACACACACACAAGTGGCCAAATTGACATTGGTGAGTCCCCGTGTTTTAATTGCCAAATCCGCTTAAATTCATTCATCAGTCGTCTTGCTCTTTGTCATCGCAGTCAAAGGAGAAAGGAGTGTTTGGCTAATTGTTTTGAGTGTTGATCTGACTTTGAAGAGGTCTTGCAGAAGCAGGCTGATGATGGTGCTCTGATGGCTTCGTTAAAAATTAAATTGAAGAGTGCTTTGTTGAAATGCTGCCTTTTGTTGATTTCACAAGGCACATTATACGGACGTCAATAGCATGCCAGTTTAATTGGTCAAAACATTATTTGTGTATGTGTGCATAAATAAAGCACTGTAGCACATTTCCATTGCTTTATAATTGGCTTGTTTATAATAATCATGTAACGGCAAATTGAGATGCCCATAATTAGGTGTTTCGTGAGTCCACCTTGTATTACACAATACACATATGAGAGTTGTTTAGACCCAATTAGCATCATCAGCCAAGGTCAATCCACTGCTGGACGAAGGCCCCTCCCCAAGCCGCTCACCACCTTTCACGATCCTGCCAGTCTTAACAATCCACCAGGCACCTGCACACGAGCCGATTTCATCGCTCCATCTCCACAGTCTTGCGGACACTTGGACGCATTCCAGTCCTTTTTCTGTCACTCCTTCTAATTCTGGACCGCCGCGCGTCGTTTACAATACGGGAGGTTTCCGAATTTGATGACTGAAGCTCATTTTAAACGTCGTTAATTTACCACCACGACACCCAGCACACAACAGGCTTCGCGAATGACCTCGCAGCCCTCTCTTACGTCCCAGCTTCGAACGGTCCGTGTCTCTGCGAGCGCGTCGGCTCTCTGGCAGTGCCGAGCGCGCGGCCGCCCTTAATAGAAACGTTTCACCTACGCACGGCGCACGCGGCTCATTCGCTTTCCGCGGGGGCTTTATTTGGGCCGAGCCAATTCGTGAAAAAAAAAGAAAACGCCCAGGACAAATTCAGATCTAATCTCTAATTTACAGACAACCCGGCAATCAAAAACACATCATTTTCCCATTGTCTTTCCATTTATGCGGGGATATAACCATCCTCTTGTGGGCCCAGTTACTTTGCTAATTAGTGCGGGGACCCAGCCTGGCTTACGGAGCATTTTCCATAGACGCCACTGAATGGGTTTAGCAGAGATTATAATTCTGCACTGACCACCCCTGAGGACCTGTGAAATTAGGCTGAAAGAGCCAGAATATGGTTACTTAGCTGTGTTATCTTCTGAGCAGATACAAAGGCACAATGGTTGGGCCATACAAACGTTCCATAAACTGCTTGTGTGGAATCCATTATATGATTGTAAGGCCTGAAAAAAAAGTTCCACACTTGCTCTTTGTAAATGTGAAGATAATATTCCTGGGAAAGGGCTCTACACACTGCAAGTGAAGAGACTATTATGAACGTATATTCGCTTGTAAGTCCAACTGCACTGCGTGCCAACATGCATTATTATCATTATTAGAGAAAAACTGTACAGGAACGGTAGAGTATAACTACATTTTATTAAATTCAACAATATTGAACAAAAGCCTAACTGTATTATTTTGAATAAAAAATGTAGTAAAAAACGGATTTATCCATAATCGGTATAATCTTGGAATGCTATTTTTGTATATTAGTTTGTCAAATGTGCATATCTATTAAGAAAGCTTTGACTCCTGTACACAGTAAAGGTGATCCCTGCAAGTGCTTGCTCATTCCACTGCTACTGGCAAGGCCTCCACTTGAAGGAGCTCCAGAGAGGTCATCTAGAGGGTACTTTGGCCTACTCTTCCACCCTGGAGAGAGGTTTTGGAAGAGAGGTGTGAGTACCCACACTTTACCCCACCAAACACATCCTGCCAATTGACTGTTTGTGGTGAGCAGAGACGGGAGGGATTTCAGAAACTTCCGCCGGCATTTCAATGGCTCTTCTGGGAGATCGAACCGGCGACCTCTGGATTTGCGAGTGCAGTGTGCTAACCATCACATCGTGGCACTGTCCTTACTCCTTTATAAACGACCGCATATGAAACGTTTTTACCACATTGAAATAAGAATTGCCGTTGGTCAATGAAATTAATGGGTTAATTCGAGAAATTTTTTTCTAACATGTAGTAATATTTTATTTATTTATAAAGTTCTACAAGTATTGGATCCAGGTTTATCTTCACAGTGTGCATCGTCTCCCACCAAATACCAGATTTCATTCATTTGTTAAACGTAAACCCGGCCTGTAAATTATCACGGCATTTCTGCACCCCCCCCCTCGTTTATTTCAACAACATGAATCTTAGTCACAGCACAGGTCTAAATTGTAAACGTTTCTGAAACATAAAAAAAATTTTGACCAGTTAAGCCTTATCATTACGTGGAAATTAATAGCAGCCAAATACTCGTAAGTACATGTTGAGTCTAAATGTGGAGGGAAAAACCAGAGGACCCGAATAAAAATCCACACCACCACGGAGGAGAGAACACGCAAACTCCAAATAGACAGGCATCAGGGTTGGGATGGAAACCACGACCTCCTGCATTCCAGGCGAGGTAGTTAACATCTCGCTACTGTGGCGCTCCATTTTCTTAAAATCGTGAAGGGTGGCTGACACCCGATTCTGCATCTGCAACCTTCAGAAGGTTACCTACTGAGTGACAACGACGACGGCAAAGAAATTCCATCTCGTAAATGCTGCTGCCTGGAATGTAGGGTAACGGCACATTGTCTGGGAACGTGACGAGAGTATTATACATCTGCTAAGCCCCCACCTTTTGCATTGTCACCGTGTCCAGACGGCTCAACTTGACAAAGCCCTGCTTCTGCCCTTTACCTGCCGCCCAGTGAATGGTGCCAACTGAACACCGCAAACAACAACGTGCCACACATACGTGTATTTTGCAATCACGTGTCTGGGAACATGTTGACACAAAGGGGCACCTTTAGGGCTCGCCAAGTAGCCAGACACCAAAAGATGGTAAGTCTGGATGGTTATGCTGAAAATGCTTCGTGTTTATTGACGTTTAAATCTGGAGCCCCAAATTGGGTTTTTTGAAAGCCATCGCCCCTTGTTTATTGGCTCCATACAGAGGTTTTATTGGCAGAGGCTTTGTAGGGTTTTTAACCATCTGCTCATTTTGTGTGGCCACTGGAGGGGGGTGGAATTGGTTGGATCAGGCTGCAAACTGGAAAGAAGCTTAGGCTTCACAAAGGATCATGTAAGAAGATCAACAGATAAGTAACTAATTTTGCGTACTTAGCGAGAAATAATTGAGACCATCCCCAGTGGAATAAGCTGGCAGATGAGATGAAATGAGAATCGGCTGTTGACTGAAAGGGGGAGGCTTAGAGCCAGCGTAGCAGCAAAATGTTAAAAAGATTCCCTGAATTTGATATGGTGCTTTCTGACGGAGGGCCCGCTGAAATTGGTTATTTAGGGAGATTTGCATTTTGGGTGTAACCCTTCACGGCTCGCGCGGTCTCCCACAGCAGCTCCATCAAAAAATCCACGCCGCACTAACGCGGAAGCGTGTAAATAAATAAATAAGTAGGGCCCCGCTCGTGCAGCTTAAATTCAAAAGATCCCTTAAAATAGCTCCCATCATTAAGAGAGCACATTGGGAAATGGTCCGCATTTGCACGTGGCTGAACAGTATTGGGCATGTGCTGCACATGATGACAAAAACGTGGTTAATCAGACGCTCTCCGGGTTCTGGATGCGGCTGTGTTTCCGGACTGCGTGGTCGTACGGCAGGATTTTGGGGTTTGGCCACACAAGGTGGCAGAGAATTAACCTGCTTGGAGAAAAGCTGGTGGAGTGATTTAGATTTCGGTAGATTTGGCAGCTCATCTGTGGTTGGGATCCATCTTTCTCTCTTTTTTTTTTATTCCTGAAATTGCATATTAGTGGCGAAATGCGGCTGTCGTGCAGGATTGCTTGATAAGAAATGAAATGAACTGTCATTCGGGTTGAAGAGTGGCGTAAATGGGATATTTTACGTCTAATTTTCCTTCGCTAAGTTTTCTTTCTCTCGGCAAATGCTGGTCAAAACTTGTTTTTACACGCGGGGCACATCAACAGGCGAGAGTCCGTCTCTGTGGATAAGATAAATATACTTGGCCACAAAGCTGCCAGTGTCCACTACTCGTAAATTACCCCATCAGGCAGGCGTAACTGTCGAGATACCACAACTAACCTGAGCATCCATTGATATATAATAGTGGCACTTAGCAGGTAATTGCGAGCTAATTGCCAAATTAATTAATGGCATGTGTTGCTGTTGGGGTTCCTGTTTAAATACAAGGCAATTACCAGATAACAATATAATCTTCAACTTTGTGGTTAGTAATGTTACAGAAATACACGGCAGCGTCTGCCTGAATTACTATCTGTTGAAGCAGATTTCTAGCGCATTCATGAAGCAGAAATGGGATTTTCTGTGTGAAAGTTTACGTCTGCAACTTTAATCAATTAATATTGTTTCATGATTCGAATTTCATCGAGACAACTTCAATTTTTGGCCCATTAACTTCATGGGGTTGAATAAAATCAGTTCCACTGTGTGACACGTCTTCAGTGTTTGCCGTGTGGAGAGAATGACCACTGCCATAGGAAGGTTGAATTTCTAACACTGGCTCAGGACCACTAATATTCATTTAAACCAGGGCATTCACTTTGACTTTGAATTGAATTGCCTTCAGTCTTCCTGTAGGGCCGAATGAGCCAATCATCTGAAGGGGAGTCAACGTGAGGTATATGCGCACCAATGCTCCTCAAGCAACTGTGTGATTGACTTATTTATTGCAACAAGGTGTGCCGCAACGGTGTCGTCGGGCCCATCCTTCCACAGAGTTCACAGCACCAATTCTAGATTTGAAATTTTCGTGACTGCAAAGGTCCATACCCACTTGATACAGTAATTTTGCTGTGACGGTGCCACCTGAAGACGGAAGCTTGTGTTGCCTCCGAAACGTCGCGATTTAATTTATTTCACAGCACCACTTGTACGTTGAACTTCTTGCACACCGTACGTAGCCAACCGTGTTAATCGACTTGCCACTCACTGTGAAGATAGAACCCAAGGCTGAACAAAGGCCATAGCACACCCTGTCCTCCAGAAATTAGGCCTCTGGGGCCCGATTACCCAACAGGGAGGGCAGGCAGCTGCCAGTGGGCCCCACATGCCTCACGCAAGGGTGGGGGCAGGGAGGGGGGGGTTCAATCAAGACTCAAAGGCATGGGAGGGGCCCCTTCAATATGTTTCTGGCTTAGGGCCCAGGATGCCCTTAATCCAGGCCTGGATAAGCCACCGGCAGATTGGTGAGTAATGCCTATACATCTTCTGCTTGCTGTTTAGGGGTGGGAGTTGGACAATTGCCTCCCCGGCGGTTCTGCATTGTTAACAATAACGAGTTTGCGACTGGAGGTAGTTCAGAGGCCTGGTGCCTGTGTCTGAGCACTCAGCCGCCCCCCTTTGAGGTTGTGGATTCAAATACTGGCCACCACCTGAGGTTAAACCAGGTTCTCTAAATGTCAGCATCAGCCATGATCAGCACACTGCTAGATGAATGTCTCCCCAAGCTGCTTCCACCACGCATGACCCCGCCACGTAATAATCCGCCTAGCACCTGGACACAGGCTGATTGTATCGCTCCATCTCCACGGTGGACATGCTGTCATATGTATTCCATTCCCTGGCTTCCACTCCATTATTATTCTTGACCATGGCCATCCTCCCTTGTAGTGACATGTCCTGCCAAGCCAATTCATTTTTATTAACAGCTTGAAACTCAAGTGTAGTGACTTCAAAGACCGCGACAAAGTGGAAAATGTGGTTCTTCACTTAAATTATCATTACCCAGCTCTGGAGGTGTCTTTGATGATAAGTGGAGAAAATCCCTCTCACTGTGCAGATTTGGAGAGACATACGTGAGTCCGCCTGTGAGGCCATCTAGTAACCCGCATCTTTGAGCCTTTCTGGCCGCCTCGTAATTACTCCCGCTGGATCGGCATAAGCGTCGACCGAACCCGATGGCGTACACTTGCACCATGGTGGTCGTAGGGCTCTGGACGGGGCGACATATGAAGTGAGTTCTTTCCTAAAGCTTTCGGACGGTTTGAGGGCGGCTTAAGTTATGGCATCACGGTGTTACGCGACATTAACTTTATTGGTTGTTTGGCAAAGCGGAAGTCACCTGATTTGGTGTAGTATATTCAAATCGGCAACTGTGCGTGATTAGCAATTCAGGCCCTCGTAACCAGGATTAAGGATAGTACCTTAGAGTGCCAGAAGATTCTCAACATATATTCACCCTCGGCTGTCACACAATTCATCCCGGTAAAATGTTCACTTAACTATAATGCATATGTATGTCGTGCGGCTGTCGCGATGGCCTTTATCTCCACCGTTTTGTTACTTTAGGCCTACCTGGACGCGGTAAGTTGCGTGGAAACTTATCCACGGTTAAGGTATTGTAAGTAGGAGCTAAACGGAGGCCCCACGGCACATCTGCGATTCGCCAATTTGGGTCGCGCGCTGGGTAATAAGCAAGTAAAGTTCCTTACTACGAATGAGTACAGCAAGGAGTGACTGTGAGTTCTGGTCTCAGCCGCCAATATGGATTGATTGCGCGAACTCCAAGCAGGGACAGGTAATCCAAAGTCTCCATACTGAATAAGCTCGGCTGTTAGTTACACCCTACCCCCAATACGAGCTGACTCCACAGTAACCCGGACACCGTCTAATCGCGATGGAGTATTTACCCCCTATGGAGCGGGTACTAACGCCGGACAGGCTGGCAGTAATCTTTATAATTTGAAGCCCCCAATCCCTTCCAACAAGAGTAAGTTAAACATTACTCCATTCCTCCCAGAAAAAGTGCCTAGGGTGCATTAGTTTGTAGACGAGTTACCTGTACGATGTAGCAGATAGTCAAGTTTGATTCGTGAGGCTTCAGAGTGCCCGGTAAAGTACTAGGTTTAGGTAAATATCTGTTGTTCGTCGGCGGCTAAAATGCGTTGGACTAAAAGCTCTTTCTATTCGAAGATGACGCATACGTGGGTATGTATGTTCAGGGGGTGTCGCTTTTGGAAATAGGGCGTGGGACTTTAACCGATACGTGAAATAAGCAGGTTCGCCTACAATTGCCATGACAATTATCTCCAAACCTGACGATACCATCTAGCGTATCATGGAAAGTTTGAAGTGTTCGTCATTGTAATTTATATGTCACTACAAACTTCGAAACGCCACTTGACCCGCGTGGGGGACTCGAGCTGAGTTTTGGACACTAGACTGAATTATATGGCTAGTGTAATTGGTGTGAGTGCGGGAGTCACACCCGAAGATTAACCCGCGACGGCACGGTCCCTCGGCTGTGACTTTTAGCGGTCATCGCGCTAGCGAGCCGCGTGGCCAAGCGGGCTCTCGATTATCAACCGCTAGGATGACCGGCTTTTCGCTTATCATCAGATAAGCCACATTCACCAGATCTAGGAATGCAGATCACTGCGGTAGAATGCCCGATCGGCCCCCGCCCCTCGAAAATATCTACTATCCCTGAACTCGAGTAGGGACATCATTCCGAAAACTAAAGGCGCCTCGCCTGGGTATATACGGTTATAGACTGTTATGTGGAGGGACCGTCTATGACGGCTAGGGAGCGGCTCCGGGGATTCTAGTAGATCAGGCTCTCATAAGGCGGCCTGATTTCTGTGCACTACATGTCCTTGTGAGCTTCATTACCACTACCCAACGCTCTTATGGCGAAGGAGGCACAGTGATTCCCGTGACCAAAGCGTATCCGCACTAAGCCTGGGTGCACCTGGAGCCGTGGCATGCTGGCAGTATGGCCACTAAGGAAAGCTTCGTTCGTAGTTCCATAGGAATTCATTTTTCGTCAGATGGGCTTGTCTATCTCCCAGGCATTGCCCAATTCGCTTTACGCTTGGAAGTGGCGATTTTTTTCCGATGAGATTAGCCAGTAGCTCATTACTTAACGAAGAAAATGACAGCAACTCCGCATGGACGATTAGGGCTGGGATTGCCGGTACTACCTGACAGTCGTCAATGTGTCTAACGTATTAATTGGATCAACGCAAAAGTGCCCAACTGGGTTCTCTTCAAGTAAGGACTCCTCCACTTAGGCAGAACAGGAAGCCAGGAATCTGGGTAATTAAACGGGCTCCCTCATGCATCCCATACGTTTAGAAAGAGTTACGCCTAATGGTGCGGTCTCTCAAATCGCGGTTAATTCCTAGTGATTGCAGTTTAAACCACCAGGCTGGCTAGCACACATTTTTCCCAACCTATTTGGCTTGGTTCCTCAACATAGTCCTTCGAGCGTCAAGGTGCTCGGTTGACCGAGAAATAGTTACTCTTAGTAGAACGAGAGAAGGCCCCATTCTCAGCTAGCAATGGGAGGAAGGGTCCCACAATACGGTAAGATTGCACAGAATGGTGAAATATGTTGGAGCTAGGGCCAGCACATCGGAGCCCATGGTTTGATCCTCGTAGACCATGTAGTGAGTGGCTAATGCCGGAGGTGTTTCAATGATCCTTGGGGTTGTATGTATTATTTGTAATGCGCCTCCGCTCACCATCAGCGCGCGTAATGTCGGCAGAGTTACGACTCCAGTTCGAGAAGACTAGTTTTCGGTCGACTAGCAATCCTTAGATAGTGCTTCCGTAAATTACTGCATCATATACAGAGGTCCTATCTAATATTAAGTATAAGAACTACCTGACAGAATAGGACCCAGATTGGATATAAATCACGTAGCAGCCCTAAACTCACAGGCTTATTACGGGGTGCCGCCAAGCATCGTAAATCTCTAAAGGGCACAATCACTAATAATATCTACCGGCGCGGTTCCGTTCTGTGCACATTAAACATCACATCAGCGCCAGCTTAGCTGAGGATCCGTCAAATAAATCTCCGGATACATCCGCCTTCTTTGAATTCCTACCGCTTCATATTCGTGTATTATCTTATCGTCGCTAAAGGCACAGGTTGAGCTGTTAGAGCGTATTGAGCCCATGGAAGCCTAGTATTCTTGGAATTGTTAAACAGTGGCTCCGTAATATCTGAATTATCTGATCTCCGTAGTCTCATGGCCCCATTAGAGCACTTCGTTGGATCGTTAATTACCATGATCTTTTTCAGCCTGCATAATTCGGGTGATCAAACGCTAAACGTCCGAATACTTTTTGGTGGGTACTCTAGGCCAGTGAACGATACCAAACCCCTTTCTATGAGACATCCCCTTAAGAATCGGCAGGGCGCCGCAAGGATGGGTGAGAGAGAAGGGTTTGAAGGAGCCGTTAGTTATCAGCACTCCGACCCCGAAAAGGTGGCGACCACAAATACCGGGGCTACAGCTACTTGTGCCCTATGTTGCTCTGACGGTATGACGGATACAAACTCGTAGCAAGGGTTAATTTTGATAACTGTGAAACACAGTGTCCACTTGCTGGATATCCCCATACAAATAAAAGTAATGGATCATTCGTCCCACTCAACCCTAGACTACCTCTGGGCCAATGTTTCGACCAAGACTAGGGAACACGTTCGTGTTTACCGAACGCTCCCGTAGAGAGTATTGTACGGGAAAGAGACGCAGATACATGGACCTCCAGCTGGCGTAGAATGTGCTTCTGGTCCCGAACACTAGGTCACCCTCATCAGGGTGTGATGGCTGTCTCATTGCCGAGATATTCAACAGCGTCGTTACAGGACCAGTAGAGCCTATTCGCAGTCTTTACGATCAATAGAATAAAAGGAGATGGACCGTCCTGTGGGCACGGGTTGACACATACTCCGTTACGCATTAAGAGTGAACGCTATACTACGGTTGGGTATTAATTCCCACTCTGATCCGCCGCGCGGCCGCAGCGTCCTGAGAAACTCGTCACATCCTCCCTTCATATAATTTTTCGAAACTGACGACGCCGCTTCCTTGCCGCACAATGTTAACAATGGGACTAGTAAGCCTACCATTCGACTAAGCGGTTCCGTATTATACCCTGCTGGCGGGAGCATGACTCACTATACAGTCCAACGCTCGGTATCTCTCATTCCAATAGCACGGCAACATACGAGGACTCCTTCGCCCGCGACGGACGCGAGGCCATATACCATGCGAGGTAGAAATGAGGCTTGGGTGGTATCGCGAAAGCAGACCGCTAAGTGTGTCATGTGTCCACTGAAGGCTTGGAATGGAATAAAGGATGTTACATCGCATAGGTGTTCTGCATAGCCATTCTAAATGCGCCGTAACGACCTAACTGATGTTCTGAGCTGCCTGTTACCATAGATTGCTGAGTCTACGCTGCGAAGGGGGAGTCCGTCCCTTCCTCAGTAATGTCTTTTGGCATCATTGCTTTGCCAGCTTATCCAACCAGCGCAATGCAAGGAGATTGAGCGTAACCCGAAGGGCACTACAGCCTTAACGTTACAACGGTTATCGTGTTGCTTTGGCACGCTGGGTGCGCATGGGGGTGCTACTTCTCCTAGGTAAGGTGGCACATACTTTTACACGTTCACCGGGGCGGGCGTGACACGCGAGGTGCAACCGTCACGTTGTCTATTACATTGCTTCGCGTGGCCCCGCTCTATCTTTGCGTGAGAACGCGCGCTTTGATACCTTTTTACGCTGGGCACAAGCAACGGGGTAGCCTGTTCATCTCGGGGCTGAGGACGCTAAGTTCAGGAGATATCGTAGCTGATTGGGCATTCTCTCCTGCCCGCAAACATATATTACACTAAATCGCTGTATTAGGCGAATGGACTCAACAGTAGCGTATCCCTATGCGAGCTCTCAGAGATAAACTATGCTTGGTCTTACGTTAAGGTTCGAGTGTATATGTACACGATCGTGTAACGCAGCAGGGGGTCCTTACATGGTCAGATTGTTCGAGTACTGAATCCTAATCCGGGCAGGAGTAGCGTAGGACTAGGGAGGCACATGACTCGACGTGTTAGAATTATTGGCATTATGTCGCAAATCTGGCTACATAGCACCGTCAGGAGTAAATAACTTGTCTTTGCTATAGACAAATGTGCTCGCTCTCAGTTGACATCACCCGCACATTCGTCTCCAGTGTGTGGGCAGTGTCTAGAGCTCCATAAGAGTGCGCTAACCTCTCCCGAAGTGGTAGAGCACAAGAGCCAGCCACCGTTCCCGAATAAATTTAACGAATGATTATAAGTCGTAAGGTATTTTGAGCTTTACGGACTGGTCCAATGTACTGTGCAAAGCCAACGCCATCATCTAGTGGGTACTTAGTACTTACCGGGAGCGAAGTACGTAAGCGTAGAAGACGAGTCTCAGGAACGGCTGTGTGACGTGCGCTACCAGGTGTTTAAAGATGTATGGCTGGAGCGCCACGCAAAAAAGGCAATTAAAGACCCTACAGTCCTACTACAGGGTGCATCTGACTGCTAATCCTATATCCTGGTTCAACTCTGGCTCTTGAATTGCAGACAAGGAAGTCTAACATCAACTCTAAGTTCGTAAAAGCATCTGTAGGCTGAGGGTCTCATCCTCGCCCCCCACTACCCAAAGAGGAGTCGACTTCTAAACTCTCGTTGTCAAATTGTCCGGAAATTCGTTTATACGCAATGGCATACGGATCGTGCACCCTTTGGCGAGGCGAGCGGGACCTGAGGAAACAGGAGGCGTATTCATTAGGATTCATACATCAGCTACAGCTCTGATCTTGAAACATTTTGTTCTGATTGTTCATCAATAGGCCCCCCGTCATCAGTCATCGGCCCGCTGATCGTCGAGTCCGCAACCCGTATGAATGGTGTGTTTGACCCCGAATACCCCTTCACGCAAGGGTCTTGAGGTCGGTTAGGTTACAGACCTAACACTACTTCTCCTGTTTCAGCGAATATTGTCTTTACATGATCCCCATTAATTGTGAGCACGGTCGATATCTACCCGAAGATCTATGTCCTCTATTAGCTTTCGTAGGACTTAAGTGCTGCGCCTCCATATCTAATCCGGTATATGGATCATCCCCGGTCATTAGACGCTCTAAGTGCCCAGTCCATTAGGACAACTGTATCAAGAAGGAGAACGTCCCTATAGAGAACCGGCCGCGTTCGGCACTCCCCGTGCCTAAGTTAACCCGACGCAGTTTGAAAGGACATCGTGGGGTTGCGAGCGTTCTGTAATAGCCTCTCCTATTATCACAACCGAAGCACTTAATATCACGTCTGCCCTCATAAGTATGGGAGATATGGCGATAACCCAGAATAGATCAGCTATGGCCTGCTCAGGGACCTTCTTTGGGCTCAGGGGTTTCATAGAATAAGGCTAGCACCTAAGGTCAATTCGCTTCGGGCAGCCCTGAGGTGAAGGGCCTCTAGTTGCTTCAGTATAGGTGCCCCACTCATTAACAAGGACGTCGACCTGGTGAGTGGTTCTGCCCCGATGCTACCCTGGATAGTGTGGGGCCACTTGCGGCACTCCCTTCTGTACTGATACGTATATCCCCGGCGTACCGACGTCGCGACCAAAATACCCGCACTCTTTGTCTCATAATATGAGGGCACGAGCCACTTCTTCACCACCGTTTACCCAACCCTTCTTCGGATCGGAATTACCGCCCTTAGTCGCTAATCGTGCCCTCCGAGTCTTGCAATACGTCTCCATTGGACAGCGGGGAAAATGCTAAACGTACACCTTCCTTAGAGATACACGACAAGTATATATAACATAGGGCAGTCGGAGGAGTGTTACAGTATTACGAGGGATGGCCAACGGGACGACGACAAGGTGATCGGGCAGGCAATAGAGACGCCGTGAAGTTGTCACGTGTTAAGAGACTGCAGTTATCTACGACTGAAATGTGCTATCGTAGCAAAATTGATGATGGTTTCCATTCTTCGCGCGCGCAAGCTTAGGAGGACGCAGTTACTTCTACCCCTCAAACACAGTTGATAGTCTAAAACCGCGTGATGTAACACTCTCTAGATGCGGGGTCAAAACCATGATCACGAGCGCGGTTCGACTCCAACTTTTCGCGTCTAAACTTTGACTTCTCCGCGACCTCGTGGCGCGCCAGCGTCCCAGTCGTCCGGCACAGCCCGTTGTTACAAAAATGAGCGGATGAGTCGAACACGGCCGGGATCAATATACAAAGGCACATCAAATCAATGACGTGTCCACATGTAAAGTTAAGGTATAAATTTGCCGCCGCTCGGTGTGCGGAGCCACGTAATTCCCTAGGCACCATCTCCTGCCTACTACCGACTACGGATCGAAGTTCAATGCCCTCTAGTTCCCACAGCATCTATGGCGATACAAGAGTTAGACACCACTCTTGTAGCAGGGCATGAGCGTACCTTGATGCCTGGTTACGACCAAATTGAGACTCATAGGTGTACAGGGTGGCAGAGCAGGTTGGTTCAGGTTCGAAAAACTCGTACTACGTGCTGCGCTCACTAAGAGGGGAATTTCTATCTAACGCGCCCGAGAAGGGTTAACTCTGAATCTTACATTTGCGAGAATGTGGGAAGAGGCTTCACCAACCATACTGGGATTGACTCTGCTCCTGAGGCTAGAGTAGCTAGCCTAGAATCACTATGAGGATCGGAGCAGAGCAAGTGTGCCACACTATTGGTCATGTGGCCCTTTAGGGGGACTTGAGAGGCGCCACTTCGGGGCTCCCTTTGATTCTTTGTTTCCATAGGAGAAGGCCCTACAGAGCTCGTTACGACAAAGACAGACAACCCTCAGGGCTGCCCCGCGGCCTGCACACGTCAAAATCCTGACTGCAAAAAGAAGTCAAACGATATCAGGCGTGCGTCTAAACACGCCTAAGGTCAGATGTTCCTAAACGTCTGGGACGGTAGTAACCAACTGCACTCGGTACCTGTAAATCCTGTCAGTAGAGTTGGTTATATAGCTACAACGAGTCCTGAAAAACTAACGACCAGGCTGTCGCTAGATGGCATGGTGAATCTGCGATAGCTTCACTTGTTCTGGTTTATTCCTCTGCTCCTTCCGGTGGTGTGGTAGGCTGAGAACGGAGGAACGTGCTAGCTTTAAATGGTGCCAAGCTTGTAACGAATTGTCGGCGAATGTAATTCGACGGCACGTCATCCTTAGCGAGATGCTAACAACGCGCCCCAGTAACTTCTCTATTTTATGACTTACAAATGTGCCGGAAAGGAGAGCTCGCGCCCGGTGGGGCACCGTTCGTTGTTCAGGCACCCGCGCTACACGGGGCAATTCAAGTGATATACCGAGAACTGTAAGTCATGGGAATAATTAGCGTATCCCTAGGCCCCGCACCGGGCTAATCTGTCGGTAGTTTGCTGTTTATAGGGCCTCTGCGTTATCAATCTGACACCGCCCGGATCTAGTGGCGTCACGAAAATCATGCACGATACCCCTTAAATAGCACATCATCGGTGCTTAAAACAGAGCCAATCCAAACCCCGATGAGCCATTCGGAGGTTAGAACCCGGAAGTGGTTTCGTGATCTTGGTACCAGTGTACATTCCCCTGTATATAAATATTTGCGAAAGCGTCTAACAGGCTTCACACGAGTGTTACAGCCTCCACGAAAGAGGCCGGACCATGCGTTATAACCTGACATTTTTCTATGACTTTACCCGGTTCGCATAGGCTGTTATGTCATCGGGTGCCCATGGCCTTTGGGCACCACCGACCAACAGAATTTGTTATGGCCCTGTTGGAACGTTGCCACGGCAACCCGTTTATGCTATGGTGTTCCCGATCGGCAGGATATAGGTCACTGAGCCTCACTCTCACGTATGACTCAGGCGCGAGAAGGACCTCATGCTATGGTTAGCAGTTAACTCGACCTAGGTGAAGCGGACTACACCTGGGAAAGATATGTATGGCATGCTGGCAGTACAGCATGATAGTCGCCTTTTCGAGAGTGGATTTGACGTGTCCAGGCCTTGATAAAGGGAATATATAAAATACACGGCGGTAGGGGGGTGCCACTATAAACCACGAGCATACATATTACCTCGCATTAATGCTTTTGGGCAAGTTTAGCATGAGAACAGGCATAACTCACCTCTCGAATTGATTTACGCTTTAGTCCAGGTAATTCGCTACACTGTTTTTCGCACAAAGGCCTATGGTGGTCCGTGCAGACACTCCAATCATCATGGTACTTATTGCATCTGGAGCGCGGGTCCCCGGCTATTCTTCTAGGGACTTCCGATTCGGGCCTTTTAGCTAAGGACCACACGGTGACCCACAGAAAATTATCGCCCGCATCCAATTAGGCTAGAAAGGAATCTAACGGGTGAGTGCTGACCCACAAAGATGACCAACTGCCAGCCCGCCAACGACAGGACCCACGTTGACTCTCCGCTGTCCAGAAATGGACAAAGCCGTTGCTGTCGGTAATAAGGTGTACGGCACACCGAGGATATGCGGAGCCATGTTGCGTGTACCGTCGTTCATAAGAACTTCGGTGGCGTGCTGATACGTGTCAGTAATAGGCACCTTTGCGCCGAACTAAGTGCCCAATCGCCGTTGTATTTGAGTTAATCCGCTAAAGATATTATGTATCCAGAGCCTTTCACCCGCCCGATCGGTCTCTATGTGACGCAGGAAGATCGCCGTTGATTGCTATACTAGTACTACTCAGATACCACATGTACTGCGTACCCTATCGTTAAGTAATTACTCCGCACAGATAGCCGTCTGAAGCAGATTGACAGAATATGAGACAATCGGCATGTCAAACTAACTACCACAATTTATGTAGTATTCGCGCTATCACGATGACGGCCACTCGTACGCTTGGTTGTACGCGATCTGCTCCCCCTCCATATTGTGAGAGCTCAGTTGCCCACACCCGCCAGGGTCCAAGAATACATTTGTAAAAAAGCGCAATGGGTATAGTACGCCGCTTGCCGTTTCTGAGTTAACAAGTTTATTAAAGTGAGTAATGTATCCAGGCTCCTAGGGACCGACAAGCTGGGCTTGGTTCCCGCCGCATTCTCTTGTCGCCTTTCTACATCTTATGCCAACTTCGAGCCTAGTATGCGGTGGTAGATAGCCTTTGTGGAGATCGTTCCCACTGTGATAGTGAAATGGGCTTCCACACGGTTTTTTGCTACACAGGAGTGGCATTGAGTGCGAATGACTCTGTTGAACAGGCGCTGAGCCCGGCATTGCCCAGATCCTATGATATTTGTTTCTTACACCAAGCCCCACCATCCTCGGAATTTCCGCCCGTCAACACTGGCATCCGGCAATGGAAAGGAAGAATGGCGAAAGCATGGGTTCGTAAAATTCTTTCCGAATTCTGTACTAAGAACGGATCTGGTATTTGTAATTCGTCCAAAGGTTATACTCTCGGGGGCTGCTCGCCTTACGAACCAACTCCGCAAAAAGTGGTTTCCAGTTAATTTTGCTAGCACTCGAGTACAACTCTCGAATTCCTATGTGGATGCATGATTTCCAACATTTCTGAACATGGGAGGTGTAGATTCACGAGTACGAGGGAACCTACGGTGATTCTTTCAAAACACCCTGATATTGCTTGTTACACGATCTTGACCGGGATCACTGCGGGCTATGACACAATCCTCCCTAAGACCGCACGTCCCTTAGAATAACAGAGTACTCTTTCAAACCTGCCTCGGAATTAACGTGCCACACGTTCAGGGCATTTCGGGAAGGCCCAATACAGCATGAGGACTCCACGGACCTACTGATCTTACACCTTATGGAAGAAGGTACTAACACCTATCGTCCGCATGTGGGTATTCTTGGGACTGGATAGATAGCCTATATCCACATTCCTGTTCATTTTCTTATAAAGGAGTCAAACAGCGAGGAAGTCTGTTCCTCGCTCGGGCTGGAGGGCTCAGATCGGATCACCCGCTGGGGTTGCTATTCACGAGCAATCCTATATAATCATCCAACACAAGCGAAGCAGGGCCTCTCCGGGATCTCGTGGAGACAAAAGATATAGTGTTTATAGTGGTCTTGATGGTTCCCTAGAATCTGTCTAAATGCACGCAGGCCCAGGATGGAGTCCACCACAGCTTGAACAGTACACCGATTTACCGAGTCGTAAGCGACTCCTTTAAGTATTTCTGACTCTCGTACCCCCGGCCCCGTAAACAACCATCATCATTAAATGGGAATTCTGGTGACCTAGGCTCTCTGCATGATAGCCAGAGTCCGTGCCGGTAAGACTCATAGCGATTTCTCTTCAACGGTGTATTGAGTAGTCACGCGAGTAAGCTGTGTCCTGCATATCCGATGAAGCCATACCCTCGATCGGCCGGAAGTCGATTAAGTTGGTGTGGGGAGCTCTTTTACTTGAACGATATTACAGAGCCTCACCTCTCCGTGCGCTTGTATCTCATTGAAAGGACCATGCGGTTCTAGCACAGGCGGCCTAAATCATGAACTCAAACCGAGTTTCTACAGAAGCCCGACCGACGCGAGCTTGTTGCATTTTCACCCCAGCACCGAACAATACCAAGTTCACCTGGTGGGCTAATCAATGAGTTTAGCGGACGACACATCCAAATCGCCCCCCCAGGCGACGTGCGTTTATTTAAGAAGCAGTGGGGGTGGTAGCCCCACGTCAGGAAAACTCGAAGAATTCCAGTCTGCCTTTGGTGAACCATGCATATTAATGTTGACTTCAGGTGGTTCTATACTCTCTCGCCACTGGACTCGACCTTGGCCTGATCGATGTTGTTTACTTCTCCTTGCATGAGCCTGCATTCATCGACTATGGTTTCAATTTGTGCCCTTATAGCAGATGCGCATCCATCTTTGAGCTTGCGTGAAGAAGTTTACCGGCGGTCCCGCGCATAACGAAACGCTGATCTGATTGCTAGAGTCCTGGCTGTAATTGTAGAGACTCACGGCCATGGAGGGCATGAAGGTGCTGTTCACGGGTTCAACCAGATCGTCGGGGGAGAGATGCAAGTCTAATCCCCACATGCGGCTCAATTGTTCTCGGCAAATGAAAGTACTATGTATGATGTTCACTTGCCATATGGTCAATCAAGGGGTAGCGTCGCCCTTCCTTTTTCTAATATCGGTGGAGCCCGCCCGTTTGAAGGAGCACAAATCCCGGTCCAAGGTTCCTTCGTCACACACACTCGAAGGAACCCCACCACATCCTCGTGTAGAATAAGATTCCCTTAATCATTTGTCTTTGTATCTTAAATTATCGCTCCTACTGCAACCTGCGGCGACCCGTGACCCAGTCACGACCGGGAGCTTGGGGCATGCTGGTCATTAGGGTAGAGTCGATGTCTACCGTGTGAAAGGTGCTCCACTTTAGTCTAGTGCATCATCGCGGAGGCCGTTTATTGGCTGGAACAGTTTATTATCGTCTTTCTTCCGAACACTTGTTCGCGGGAGGAGGTAAGGCGGGTCTAACAAACAAACTACATGACTGTGTAGCCAAGCTGTATCGTTGCAAGGTCGCTAGGCGGGCAAACGCATTGTATGTGCTCTTTAATCGTGTTGGCACCCTGTCAGACCTGTAACCCCTACCCGGCTAAATACGGAGAGTGATAAGGCATAAGACTGGGTTCGATGCAGTAGTGCACTGTACCTGATCCCATCGGCCAGCATCTATGTTAATTATCTTGGTTACCCTTGATAATGATCCCTCCATCGAGTTTTGCCCACCGGAAAATCAAATATCATATCACACTCGCCATCGCCGTGTCACTTGCAACGTTCTTCCTGAGTATCGGGGCTCCAACTGTTAACCAACGTCATCCTTCACGGAAGCACAAGAGGACCTAGATACTGGTAGTGAACAAGTTCTCTCATCGGGTTTACTGTAGATAGCTGGGGAGGATGCCTTGATACCAAATCTTCTAATTCAATCTAGTTCTAATACGCATGCTGTCCGCAGTCACTTTCGCGGAACACTATATCCTGGGGGCTATCTTTGTCAGCAATGCTTTACGGCCGCACAGTGTATTAGGGCACTTGAATACTTTCTGATCATGGCCTAACTCCGGCTTGATAGAACCCCCGAACGTGACTATACCCACACCTTCCCTCGTCAGAAGTGAATTCTCAATAATCCTCTCAGCACCTGGCCCCCAAAAACTTCACCCCGAGGGAACCAGCCCCGAGACTTCGCGGCGTAGTGAACCGCTCAATTCCGATAATCCAGCTGACGCTATATTTGAGCCCTCTACGTACGCCCTAAAACTCAGGGTCGTACTGCAAGCCACTCTGCTCGTCATGTTTTCTTGGACTTTTCCAAGTACTCATCAATGGTGTATCCACCCTACGCGTTGATCACGCGTCCTGCCCCCTTGTTTGTGACGTCTTTGACCATTCTTTTCGAAGCATCTCCCATAACCGAGATTGGATATTTATACACAGTATCGACCTTGAAAGTGACCCTTGGCTGCTTAGATTACCCAGTCACTGATTTATTATTCTGATCCCATCGGGCCGTTGCCGTTACTTGCCCGATTACGCGCCATACGATGACTTGCCTCGCCGATGCTAGTTGTGCGTTATGATAGTCTAGCCTAATCATCGCGTTGCAACGTAATACTTCCCTAGCCCGTTGTTTCCGAGTTATCATTGGTTCATGGTGTGGATCCGGGGTCCAACCACAGTCCGACCACATCTCATTGGGACGTCGTAACCGTGCGGTGCGGGAACAGAAGTCAGTGTACGCAGACCTGAACTCTTACCCTGGGTGACTTTCGAGTCGGTGCAGGACCCGGAGGCGACTCCAATTGAGGAAGGGCTTATGAGCAGGTCCGTAAGGAGGTTTATATTGTTTTACAAGTATAGTTACGGAATTCACTCTAGAAAAGTTCGATATGAGATAACCTACGAGTACTGTCATAAAGACGTTCCTGGTGTTGGGGCGTCAAGGGTGGAGATGTCACATGTTATCTTGAGTGGGGCGTACTAAGGCTGTTGCTGAGACGTGGGCGTACCTTTCTTGAATTGAGTTTTGCAAGCGAAGAAAGGGCCTATAAAGCTACCATGAACGAAGTACCAGTTTATGTGTGTAGCCCCTATTTTTGTAGCCGCGGTTGATCTGATAATCTCGACCTTGTGAACCGTGATTTTTAAAGTCGTGCTCGCCACAAAGGATTGGTCGATTTTTGGCCACCAGACTACTATAGTGGTAATGCACGCATCTAGAAAACTGGCGATTTCTGGGCTCCTGACCAACAACGAGGTAGCTCCGCACCTGGGGCGGGCAGAAGGCCCTATTGAGGGTAATCACCATACTATTGCCCTCGTATTCGAGAGGCAAGTGGCGAGCTATACGGCAACAACTACTGGGATTGTCAGGGCTGCCAGGATTAGGCGCCCATCTCCAGATGGTGGTTATGTGGGATGTATGCTCGGGGCAGTACTTAGTACTCCTTAGATATGGTATCGTTAGGGCCAGTAATCCTCCTCCGCTAAGCCCACCTGGTCATTCGAGGCCTCACGGTAAGACTCGGGGAGTGATATCTTCCTCTGGTTGCACCAGATGTATTTAATGGCGCGCATCGGACTCACTTAGTGCTGCTATGATTATGGGTCTAATTATGTAAAGGAGCGATGCCCGGCGGCTTTCGTAGTGGGTTTGTTCGGGTCAGTCGGGTTGTGAGCTCGAGGAACCCCCCTTCATAGAAACATAATCTATGCGGGTTGGTGCAAGATACTCAGGGTAAAAATGGGTGAAACTTGTTCATTATTATCAGCCATGGCATGCCCTCGTCCGGCTATTATAATAGATCTTATACCGCACCTTTCTCCCCAGTGCTGCCTATGCCCTCGTGACATAAAACTCGCTATCAATTCACACCTGAAACGATAGACAAGAGGCCCCTAACCTCCTACGCCCCTCTCGCAATTGAGGGGGGGTGTCAAAGTCGTAATCACGGCCCGCGGTAGGGATATGTGGCCACCTTATGAGTTCTATTCCCATAGGTGGCCCTTCAGGACAAATGGAGATGTCGTTCTAGCACACTCATGTAATGCTGCGGCTGTGTAAAATTTCCGCATTCAATGATAAAAACCAATTCAGTTAATTCCTTGGTCCATAAAGGGCCATAGGTGCCTGCGCTGATGCAAGTCACCTATTACAGGTTCTTTAGTAGTGGCGAGTCTCTCGTCCAGGCGGCCGGGACAAACACTAACTCCGGATGCGCGAGCGAAACTACCCGATACCGATTGCACCTCACGTTCTTTGGCGCCCATGCGGGTCAGGGTGATGGTATTAAATTACCGCTCTGCGAATTTACCCGCTTATCCAATACTGTATCGGCGTATACCAGTCATTTAGTGGATGATAGGGCCTTCTTGAATGATTCCCGATACTACCACAGAGACGTTGAGCGGTGCGCCCTTGCTGCTGAGACGTGATGTGAAAATGAATTAAAATTACATCACACTATATCAGAAAACCCACGAATTGGCCCGTGTAATTTGGTTTCATAGTGAGTGAATGTACGAGCCCACGGCGGGCCTAGTAGACCCCTTCCCGAAAGAGATACTCCCCCAGTGCAACCGTGAGCCAATTGACCCCTGGGTTTAAGCAAAAATTAATCCCACGTAGTTAAGGTCTCCCGTTTTATATCGTTCAGTATGATATCTAAGGTTACAGAGTAAGTTGCCGTTAACTCCGCCGGTCTCTTATCGTTCCGGGACTGCCTTGGAGAGCCCTTACAAGGGCGGGTTTACTGTATTGGCTTTAGTAGGCGACCTGTAAGCATCATAAGAACACCACCTAGAAACGAAGACGCCTTACCATTGGGCCGAAAAATTCGTCCATTATCCAGCCTTAAACAAATATGCCATCCTGGAGTACTCCCTGTGCGGCTACAGGAGGACCCCCCGGAAGGTGGAGGGGATTATCATGACCTGGGAAACAGAACTATGCGACAGTACCATCACAAAGAAGGTCCCATCAGTCTAAACCCAGCACATATTCACGCACCCTAATTCTAGGGTACCAATTTTATCAAATATAAAAAAAGCGGATATAGCCGTTAAAGCGGTTCGTATTACGCTAACTATCGTCACAAACTGCGGGTTATGGAGATTTTTCGAAACCCACTAAGCGCAGATTGTGCGCCGTCACAAGCAATATCCGCTTGTGTATCGAGGAGTTGCCACACCATCAGGCCAATACGCTCTTGTGTGTGAAATCAGGTATGCCATCTCTGAGCTGCCGAAACCGTATGTTTTCAAGAGCTTGTCACGAGCTGCCCACATTGTAGGTCGCACTACTAGGATGACACTTGCCCCACTCTTTTATGTCAACCAAAATCTAGTAACTCCTAATTCCAGGTCGAGACCCCGACTCCCCTCGTAGGGCGGCTAGCTATCAACTACGCTCCAAGGAAAGCATTACTAGCCCTTACCACCTGTAGCTACTATTGCGCTATAGTTGTACCAACGAAGTCTGCACGCCTGCCTCACCTTCAAGTACAAAGCCGAATCCCTACCCCGACGGCAAGAACTGATCACCGCTCCATAAAGAACCCACTCCTGAATACAATCCGGGGGACGTCTAGTTCCAGCTGTTATATTCAGACAGCATAATATATTTCCTTGCATAGGGTGTGACCCCCCCGAAGTAAAGAGCTACGAGATACCGACACAACCTCGTGACGGCCCACGCCAACGCGAAGGTAACCAACTTACGCGTAGGCGCCGACGTATATAGATTCTAGGCAGCTGTCCATCAGTGAACGATTTGCGTCGAACTAGATGTGTTACTTACGATAACGCTGTCAGGAGCGCTTCCTGATTCTAGCGGTTAAAGCAAAGTAAACTGACCTGAGGTCCGTACTCTGACCCTCGGGGAACTGCTAAAATCCAGCGCATGTCCTTGGTCTTAGTCGATCATAGCTAGTGTTTAACCTTGACTTTGAATAACTGTCCCTGGCCTAGGACTGGATTGCTTCTGCGTTGAATTACCAACTTTCAAGCCTCGCACGTAACCATGTTCCAGCATCAGCCTCGGCTAATTGTGGCCTTGACGCCATCGGCTCCGGCATCGCAAAATGTGCGTATACAAACCCGGTCTGCTCTAATATCATGCGGTGGTGCGAACGGAAGACATCTGAAGACCCCCGGATCGTACCGAATATCAAGTCAACTGCGCCGACATGTCGTGCGATCCGGAGAAGATCCGAGTTTGCAAGACACGGGATTCACAGTTCTGTAACTTGGTTCGATAAGTCGTTAAAGCTGGCGCAGTGCGCAGGGCTGCCCCCTTCCCGTTCACCTGGGATATCTAAGTCCAGCGTAAATGGTAGATTCTGGCTCTTTTAGACATTCTCTTTTGCGAGGGTCAACGACGTTCAATACATGAGCTCAAGCATTGGTCGCGCATTTCATACGCATGTGCCATTTAACGCCATCGTCCAGAGAGCCGCAGCTTTGTTTTCGTGAACTAGCGTAACAAATTTAGCTACCAGTAACACTATACTTGGAGTCCCCATTAAGCACTCCGTTACTAGATATCTCCTTAACCCTGTAACCTCAGTTTTCCGGTGACAGTTCAAGACACAAAGATTGTCAAGTAAGTCAGCCAAGCCACCGTCGTCATCTGCAGGCAAATAGGAGTTAGCGAGTCTCATATCATAAGTCCGGCCCATTTAATCTACCGGCAGCTACCTCCACTATTATGAGACGTGTGCTTTTGAGTGTCTAAGATCAAGTTTGATACGCATCATAAATTGTCGCAATTAGCCCTCGACTAAGTGTCCTGCAACACCCAGATGGGTCGTTATATATTGACGATAATTGGATTGTTGCTGCGCGTTTACTCAAGCTAAATGGAACTGAACTTATTGAAGAACTTGCTTGGGCGATACAAGACCACAACTCCAATAGTGGGCACCGATAACAGAGTTTCTCCGTTTATCGAAAGAGCCTTTGCTTGACACCCGATCAGGACTCAGCACCGGTAAGCAAGACTTATGTCCACAAAATTGCGTGGGTAACGGAGCTACTGTGGGGCTTGGTTGGTTTCGTCGACATCATTACAACTAACTCGACTAACGACTTTAGCATCCGCCCATTTCGGAGCTGTATCTTGTAACACGTAGTGCAATAGCCCCGTAGTCCTTTCGCTTGCTCAGCTAAGCTCTCGATTCATGAGGAAGTTCCATCACACCTGTGTGCGGATGTATATTCGATAGTGATCGTTACCTACTACTACCAACCTCAGGTCAGCTTGACACAGCTGTCGGATAATAATGGCATGGATAGGTCAAACTCAGATAACTTAGCTAGTGACCGCCGTCGTGGGCCGTAAGCAGCCGGCCTGCACAAGCGAGGATCGTGCCATCGATGGTATCTTTCATGGCCGTTCAAGCCCACTCGCCCCGTCGAAGGACCGGCGCTGGACTGTTTTTGTTGTTAGGACATGCCGACAAAAGGAGATATGACACGGAAAGCGCATGCTAACTGCTCTAGGACGAGGTGTGTAGTGCATACATGAATTTAGCCCATCTGTTCCAAAAGCAGAAGCAGGGGGTATCATAAGACGATGGGAGCCTTATTCTAAGGGGCATTCATGCACTCTGGCCCAAGTTAACGACAAGCAGGGCCCGGGACGTACGCGACCTAATCAATCTTTGGCATATGCTTACAGATGCAGACCTTTTTGCGGCCTGGGACTACTCGTCACACATCCGATTACATTTTTGATCAATGGCGGAGAAGTACGAAGAATATGTCGTTGAGATTTTTATGCGAGTAACAGTCTACCGCTTGTAAAGCTTAAGGATTAGGGAATGTAAGTAAACCCGATAACCATTTCGTGCTCCCCCCCCGTCTCGCTAATTGGATCGATCAGGGCCTACAGCAGACGCCCCGGAAGACGGCGCGACTTGAACACCGTCTACACTTTTAAACCCCTGTTGCATACCTGGAATGTTCAAACGCTCTGACACGCAACGTTCCGGTGGTGGCCAGGTGACCTCTTTTTACGTCGTGGCCGTTATACATGTCCGCCAACCAATAGTCCCATACAGGTCCATGCCGTGCGATGTGTATGAGGGATAAGTTCCAACTCGTTATAAGTGCAAACCGACGTAACCATGAAATGCTGCCCTTCTTACGACAGCCACTTATATCGGTAGGGGGGGCTCCTGGTAGTATCAGCCCGGGTTAGGAAGAGGGGCGACACTCACGATCGGTACCCGATGGTCGGGGGATTTTCCATAGAGGGTAGATCTGCTCACTATCTATGAACCTCCCATGGTTCCAGAACTAGAAGCTGGACTAGAAGCATAATGCTGCACGATGAACGACGGGTAGAAAATGACATAGGCTTCCCCTTCCCGTGTTCCTCACAAAACATTAGCCTTACAAAGGTCCCATTAAGTCAAAAAGGTGCTCACCTAGATCTCCGTAAAGCAGACGCTCACCTTCCCAGCGAATAGCAATAGCATGAACTCGATTTCGGTCCTGGAAGGCTCTGAAGTGGAAGCGAGAAAATGAGCCTCAACGCCACCAAACAAGCCGCGGGTTTGCCTTCCCGCGTGGACCGATGTATTCGTGGTCCCGCGTTCTATATGAGGGCTAATTCCCCTCGGAAGGGTTGGATCTGCCCGTCAACGCTGGTCCTACATCCTCATGTGTATTGCCCTAGGGGTCTTTAGCACCTTGGCCCCCCTTAGGTATACTACCTGAAGTATTAAGGGAGTACCTATGCAGGATCCTGCTGCCACATGGACGAATCTTGATGCATTGTAGGTATGTGCACGCAAGCAAACATTCAAATCGGGATATGGGGTCTCTGAACAGATCGAACCTCTGCCGCTTTAGTTGAGAACATCGCTTTAGAATTGCATTCTACGTGGCTCCCCCTTTCAACGCTATGGACGGGACGGAACACGCGTGCGAAATGTAAGTGTCCCCACAGACCTACGTGACTCTACCGAGCAGCTTACCCCCTCGAAGCTTCCAACCCTAAAGTTTGTATTCTCACGTTATCGTTTGACTTGGGATTACATGTTCAGAAAATGGGACCCTCCAAGGCATAGTTAGGCCTTTAGAGAACTGCTCCAAACACCACCCCATCGAAGCCTCTTTCTGGCACCCTGACGTCTTGTGACATGCGGCCCAGGCGGCAATCCACGTTAACCGTCACTAAGTGGGGCGCGAGAACAGGTCGATACACTGCTGGAAACGTCCTCATAATCAGTTACATAGCCCTTATCATTATATTGCCATCACCAGCATTCCTCCCGTACCCACGACTTCAGCGAAACGGAGTTGATCCCGAATCCTCGAGAGAACAGCCGGGACCCCACATTATACGAGCTCGCTCAATACTTCCTCGCCAACCGGACCCATATCAGTCCACAGGTAAGAGGGCGCACGGACACGCACTTATACCTGATTTATCGTGCAATAAGCCCAGCCGAACACGAGACCAATCATACACTCGGCCCGGCCCAAGGTACATGGGAGACGTGTCGGCAACATACGGCCCTATCGCCAACAAAACAATAGCGTTATCGACGTCTGTCACCTCGCATCGTAGACCGTTCTGATGCGGCAGCGGGTCTACCCGTCGGGGGTGTTCACATTAATCTGCCTGCGAGAGACACGTGTCCGGGCGATGCGCGGGCTAGGAGAACTAAAAGATCTCCAAGTGCAAAGCAGAAGGCACTATAATGTTGCCAATTGTCGCCAATGGACATGAAAGGTAGTATCAGGGTAGTTCTCCTTTGTCCGAGCCTATGGGTCTCAGCCTTAATCAACAGACTACTATGCCATAATTTTTGTCACCTCGACTACTCTATGCGAACGCTGTTACATGGGCCCCAGCACGGGCTTTCTCGCCTCGCTGCCAGTAATCTGGTGCACTACCGCGTAAGCTATTTAACTTTAATCCCATAGTGCCATTTGATAGATAGTTAGCACCTTCGTATGTCCCTCCCCGACCATAGCGTACGAGTAAGGTTGTTGCCCGGCGTAGCAACACTGAAAGCCCAAGGTGTGACTAGCTCTATTCGTCCCGGTGACAATCAGGGGGTTGAGGGTAAGGCATGTATACGCGAACCCGGATAGTGAGTGCCTCAGGGGAAGTGCATCGCGCGAACTAAGGGTGGGTTGCCACTTACGCCGGGCGTTCGAGAGTAGCGACAGGAGTCTCCCCGATATCCGCTCTGACCTTGAACAGCTTGCCCTAACATCTCATTGAGGCGTGCGGCTTCAACCACATCGAAAAATATAGTTATTAGAAAATCCCGATAGATGGCTCGTGCCCGCTATCCGATCGTGAGGTCGTCCCAATGACATTTACGGGGCAGGCATGCACTTTCCCCATCACCGCAACGGACTTGCTGTGATAGTGTATCTTCGGATCTGATCGGAACTGAACTTATATACTTTCAGTCCGGTTCACGATAGGGGACCTGAACAGTACTCCGAATGGGGAACTCCACACCCACCATAGGTACACGATTGTTGTGCACGGGAAGGCTTGTACTACAACTGTTGTACGTCACAACAGAGGCTCTGCTCGGTAGATAATAGACCGCGTCAGTACAAATGGGTGTCTAATCTTCGCCAAATCCACCTTTATTCAAAGCGATGAGATATGCGGTTCAACTAGCCTCTCAAAGGACCTTGGTCATAGGGAGGCTATACTTTGAGACCGATCCCCGCTAGCTTGACCGTGTAGTGTGGGGGGGGGTTGCAGTTATATGTTGTCGGTACAAGTCGGCATGCTTCTGGCCTTATTCCTGATGGTAATATCGCCCCACTAGTTTCAAAGCAACTACATGCTGCGTGTTTAATCTCATGGTGTTTAGGAAGTTCTGCCCGAGCTCGCCAATAAGGGACCACGACATATACGCCCCGGGATGACTGATCCTACCTGGTAAATGGCCCGTAAGCCTACGCTGCCTCAGTGCCGTATTATTCCGGGGCCGCCTCGAAACATTAGACCTTCCTCCAGCGTACGGAGACTTGAAACTATAAGATAGGGGGACCGGAATCCTCGCGCCCTTGCTGCCGGTGATACGCAATACCCGAAGAGCGACACTTCGACCTTTAGATAACGTTGTATTGTAGGATTTGTTGTTCAACCCCGAATATTTATCATTACTAAAAGTTTAGCTACCCTCCGTTCCCTCATATGTTTGTGAGTGGCGCGAACTGTAATCGCCCTAGTTTCCAGTTTGAATTAAAACCGGGGGTCACGTACCATTCTTGCCGGAGGCACGTAGTGACCTACTAGAACGATTGAGTTTGTGCACACTGTTCAGACAAAATTTTAATGGCAGCTATGCCTATGAATACTATCCGGTTCGCACTTATCCAAGGTCAGTCAGCTGTTACCCTCCGTCACCTAGCCCGACACCACGGACAATTGGCCGTATAAGAGACAAGTTTTCCAGTTATTGCTCCTGTTGTTCGGCTCGTCCAACCCAATTTTGGAACGACCGCATCGTGTCAAACTGCCAAAGGGACAGCTATCTATTCTATGTCCGGAAAAGTCGTTTTGGGTTGTTGGTATCTGAGTGAATCGATAGTCCAACGGCTATCAGCATCTGTACAATAGGAGGGAGTCCCAGATGATCACCTTTCTTTCTCCTAAGGAGTTGACATATGAGAGTGGTTAGATGGATAAGGTGACAGGTCCCAAACCATGCTAACATTATGCACACGGCCATAGGCTTGGTGCTTTTTGTTCGTTCATTCGCGACGATGCCTACACGAGGCGATACTAAGTACTCATTCGACCTTCATGGCTATTGACTCAGGTTGCTAACATGTGTTCCATTTGCAGACATTTGCTCGAACTTAACAGGGTAGATCGTGTCTCCTGTGATGGGAAAACAGGTAGCGTGAACGTCTGGCCCCCACTCCCATGGGAAACTGAACGGGACCCATTTCGACCGTGCCGAACCTCGAGTTAGAATAGCTTGTTCAGGGTTTTCCAAATTGCTAGACGTTCACTGTCTCGCATTTAGCTTACGTAACATCTCCTGGGGCGAGTTATTAAAGACAGAAGCTTCTCATACTAGGGCCATAAGACGCGGCTAACTTACCCAAGATGCGTAATTTCTGATACTGTTCGCCATGAGTCGGCCCACCATTTGATTACGAATCTTAATAGTTCGAATCTCTTTAGGATCCTGATGCCAGTTGAACACACCGGTAGCCCAATCACACCGTGGAGCACTCCGGGATTGGACTCCAATGTTCCGTAGGTGTTCGATGCTGGTTGTGAAATGACGGAGCCTGTGAACCCGATGGGTTTGCTGTCAGTATTACAGTAATTCGGTCTTAATTGATCCCAGAACCACGGAAAGTGTATGGGGCGACGTTCAGTAAAGCAAACCCCCGCCAAATCCACTGTCTCCGTCAATGAGGTGGACTCCAGTAACAGCGCACCGAAATCGCATCTGGCAAGGTCGAGTTGACCGAGATAGTTCTGTCTAGTGCAGCCGCATTACGTCCATAAAATTCGTGTTCATGCCATGTCGAATCGTCATTGTTCCAAGCCCTTTCAGAGGCGCCTGATGCGCGCCCATAACTTCTCGCTGTTTGGACAGTTAATACGGGTAGAACCTCCGCGCTCTGAACCCAGTCCCGCCTTGAGAGTACTTCTGGCAAATTCCTAGAGAGTCAAGCACCCCGCGGGCACCCCAAAAGAGCAGTGAAGCGCTCGGTACGATTAGTTCGGTGGATAGTCGCAGTAAACGTGTGTCTACTGACCGACTGAGCAGGTTGATGGAGCAGGTGCTATCAGCTGAAAATGGGCATTATCTTTGAAAAGACGTACGGAGCGAACGCTATAGGTGAGCAGGGGCACTTTTCTTACCTGCGTGGTGAGGCAATCCTACGGGAATGGAAATAGGTATCAGCCGTTCACGAAACGACATGTTATGATTTCGCCTTTTATCTAAGCATCACCGTTCCGAATCACCCAAAAACGCCCTCCTGTCGGCATAGTAGCAGTGGCCTGCACCTCCAAGATCGAACATTATGCGTTCATCGTTCCCCAATGAGTATATGTTAACGAGGCATGTTGGGTGCTGGTGGCTCCATAAGCCGGTGACATCCCTACGATGGCTCCTCATGCTGTAAGATCATTACTTTCCGCCGGTTTGCTTCGAGATCGTACCCGCTGTTCGCTGCGAACTCTTTAGCAACATACGCCTGGAATGTGAAGTTTAGGCAGACAGCCTGGATATGAAGAAGTGCTCCGCCCCTTGACTCATTCGTAAAGTAAGGTCCTGATTATGGGTCGGCTTCTGGAAGTACTTTGATCGGTGTGAGCATTCCTGGTTGCCCATCGAATCAACGACCATTGCAAATCGCGATGTCATATATGTCTCAACCTCCGCTAACTATGCTTGGATGAATAGGTTTTTGGCGTCGGCCATCACCTCATAGTCCACCGTATCCCCGAAAGGTGAGCCAGAGGTCCTCCTGCCTTCGTTGTGGGATGGGCTTTAACTTCGGCCCATACTGCTGACCGCTGTACAACCTAGCACCGTCATTGTCGGAAGGTCATAACAATCGGGTGTAGAACGGGGTCATAGGCCTAATTTCTTAATAATTCTTACGTATCTAGATATGCAAGAGTTACGTATGATTGGTGAGGAACTTGCACATTGTACTAGAGTTTGTCGTCAAGGCTAATCCGCAATTTGCAGGACACTCCCACTCTACTTAACAGTAAATCCGGAGGCAACTTTGAAACAGCTGCTTGAACATTGCGGTGGTCTTTGATTCGTCCCTACATTTATGAGTTTACCAAGATTTTGTTCACTCTATACGAGTTCTCTTCAGCGGGTTTGGAGATTTTCCGATCCGTAAAACGAGCCACTCTTCGCCAGAGGGGCACCACTGACGGGGCGGACCCGACAACTCGGAGCTAGCTGACGAATGATCGCCCCGAACACCGATCCCAATTACAGCCGATGGCAACACCGGGGAAGACGGCACCGCACGGCGGAGTCAGGCAGGACCGTCAAATTTAGTCGATTCGGGTAGCGGAAGGGCAAGCGGCTGTAAGTTTCACCACCTCTAACATTATGGCAACATGTTGCTGAGCTGTTAAAGCATTTGTGGGCAAGAACGTGCGCAGGTTCGAAGCCGAGTAGATATTCGCGGATCTTTACAACCATGGCATCGATATGCACCTGCGCGTCGAAAGGAAGACACCCAAGCGCCCCGGTGGGAGATACATCATGTTACAGGACTTCTTGTTTAGTTCCTACTTAGTTCGGCCGGTCCCTTTTTGGCTTTTAGAAGCGTATCATGCATAATTTTCCATGCTCCCTGTCTCATTCACCATTGTGGATGGAGCCCGTTGTTGGTACCAGCATATAACCTAGTGCACCTTGTACACCCGAGTCCGGCAAAGATTTCTGGACCGGCGGTTGTACGCGTGCCACTCGGGCGGTAAGCCGTTCCAGTTGGCCAACTCCCGGCACACCGTTTATTGCTCCGTAACACTTTGGTGTTTTCGATTTATCCGCTAGGACCTCTAACTGGCATATCGTATTAATTAGCCAAAAGCGTGAGACCCGTCAATAGCTCATAGCTAGGATGGTATTTTAGGTCCCGAATCCGGATGTTAGCCCTTGGCAAAGATGACGGTTTCTAGTACCAGTAAGAACACCGGAACTTTTAGACTCGAACTAAGTGCAACATTCTGGAAAGCGTAAACTGTATTATGCTAGGTAAGTATTATTGAAAGGCTTGCGTTGGGTAAAGAATGCGCGCTGGTATGCCCACCCTTCATACAATCCTTTGAAGTAGGTGACTTATGGATCTACACGTGGGAGTCTTTTCCATTAGTGGGTGATGCCCTATGGTTACAACCAGAAACTAGCTCTAATCGTCTGCCTTTGACACAGTCATCACGGAGTCACCTTGTCCGGCTTACTCGACAATCTATTACAGCGTGTATAGTTACTGCCCATTGCAATGGAGCTGTCTGACGTCTGTGCGTGCGTGAGTGACCTGCGTTTGCCTCTCTTTCCATAGAAGACCCCTGGCAGTGGAAATGCTAGAATACGTAGGTCTACACCGTGATCGTATGTATTCGCATGGAAAGATCCGGCCGACTATGGCGACTTCAAGCTAGGTTAGCTCCAGCTGCGGCATGTGGTGTAAATCCTCTGCAAAATCTGTGTAGCGGAGAGTCAGATGCTCGCGTTTCCAACTGGTAAGAACCGGTATAGTAGTTGACCACACACGACCCAATCTTTAGTCTGGGCATTCAACATCCAGAGACATCAAATCGCCGCAAGGTTATTTCCCTGTAGGAGGCTCATTCCGTGCATAGGAGACCATGACCTACAATCATTTAGAATTGGTTTTCTGTTGGAAGCTCCCTGGCCACAGCTCACAGTGTCACCATTTCTAAGAGACTAAGCGCGGAAAGGAGCCGCGCAGGAATTTCTTCGCAGCCGTCAATTTAGGACTAAACGCTGATACGTCAATGTTGACCATCGAGGGAGTGCCTGTGTGTGCGCGGCTTCGCGTAGAAACATTGTGGGCAATTTTGCCTCGGGGCTTACCATCCGCCAACGGACAACAACAACCAAACGACACGAGATGTGGAGCAATCCCGCGTCATCGTTTGACTTGGGTAAGTTACTGGTGCAGCGAGAAGAGTAGTCTCGTTGAACCGTTGTCATCTCCTCACTTATGTTATATGAACCATATCGGTGTTGGTCGCTACCACGAGTGTAATACGCTAGCTCCGAGGCGTTCTCGGCGAAGTTGATTGGAACCTTGCTTAGCCTAGACGTATGGTCGGATAGGAGCATCTGGACAGTATACATTTATTTACTTACAATAATCCAGGAAGCGCATCCTGGGGTTAGCGCACCTGCATTGACACAACGCGTAATGCTTTGCCCGAACTGATATATACGGGTCCGGGTTCCAATACACGTCGCTTCCCCTGGACTTGAAACGCAAAGTCTCGCTACTGGCCGTGTCCTATCGAAGGTTGGGAAATAAATTTAAAACATTTTGCCTTGAAACCTATTCATAATGCGTTCCGGACTTTACATGTTAAACCGATATTGGCGAGCAATAAGACAGTTCAGCAACAATAAGCCTAGCATCCGTCTTGCAAGTCAAATCCTCTTTGTGCCAGATGAGCCGGAATAACTTGCGCCTCGTGTCGCGAGCGTGGGAGTTTCGCCATGCATGTTAATCTGAGTGATAGGAATTCTTAGCTATCGACGCATGAAGTATGGCATCTGCTTTGTGCCTTCGGCACCTCTTTCCTATATTAACCTTGTCACTTCAGCGATCTTCACGCCCAGGCTACATAAGCCTCCACCGATTATTTAGGGGCGGAGACAATGTCCAGTCCCCTTTAATTTGGGTCCTGTTGCACCTTGATTCCGCTGCACGCGTCGCACGCTAGCCTAATAGTGTTAGACGCTCCCTAGTAGCGACTGGGGGCGGTACATTGCACATACTAGATATCGTGTACGGAGCACTTTCACTCCTCCGTGGTCACGTGCGGTGCGTAACGTGGTTATGTACGAGGCGATTTCGGTTAGTGTTAGGATGGCCTTAGTGCTTCAGTCAGTTTCGTTGGCTCTTAGCAGGCCCGTTGACCAACTTTCCCACGCACGGCAGCCCGATTGAATCCCACCTATTGGACACATTTCGTATTCGCGAGCAGTCGACATCTGAGGTTTTGTGTCAAACCCTAGGAGTCAGAACAAGTAGCACGACATAGCGGTGAATTGCGGCCCAGTGGCACTAATCTTGAACTGGCATGCAGGCCGACGGGCATAGGTTCGCGATAGGATTGAGTCGTAGAGAAGAACATAATCCCCCCTGGACTACTGAGTGGTAGCCCGTAAACAGGCATCGTATCTACTGCCATTTTTTCTTAACGTGCCTCTATGGAGTTCGCGACTGACGCCTCCTCTTTTCTTAGGTGCTACGTTAGATGATTTCACCTATAGGACTCTGTCCAAGCCTACCCGTGAACACGCCTCCCTGTCGAGTCGGTACGGTCTAATTGCCACAGCTGCAGCGGATACATTTTCAAACCATGTGGTGATACCTGTGTAGCTGGGAAGATCTAATAGTTCAAATCCTACAATCGGTCGCCTAAGTGTCACCGAGTGCCCGATTACTGCCCCCCTCCCTGGGCTTCGTAGTCGTAAGTCTACTAAACCTGCGAAGCAACAAGAATCGCATTTCGGAGTGTGGTATGACCGAGGCAGATCCTTTCATTATCCATAGTGCTCGCCCCCGTCTTCCGATGGGAGTTATAGCGGGACACTCATGTCGTCCCTTCTATCTAAGAACCACACGCCTGGGACTTTTTTGATTTCTGTGGTATTACTCCGGGTAACGCTACGTTTGAGTCCTAACTTAGCGTTAGACTTGTACGTCTCTCGGGAAAGCTGGCATCATTTTCATGCTCGTTAGCGTGTCCTCGTACGATTGTTTGCCAGAGATCTAGTAGAGAGTCATTAAGGTACCCGTACTCGAAGCGAGTATGGCTTGAAGTGATAAGTGGTCACTTCACTAGGAACGTTAACCCGGGTCGTCTCACCCAAGTTTGCCCTATATGCTCTACATACCTGCCGGTATACTAGGCCTGCTTACTTTGGATCTGACATACTACCCGTTACGTTTAGTGAACCGCAGTCAACCTGAATATAGCATCATTGTACGTGTCATTCTGCACCGCAGTTACCCACCAGTGCGAATCAATAACCTGTTTAGCGATGAAACCCCGGAGACAATGGCGGGTATGTTGTGAAACCGTGATTCACGTCGTACGGAATTTGCGCAGAGCGTAGCCGGCTGTTACAAACCGCGTTACCAACATTGGTTTCTATTTTGCCCCCGTCATCAGTGGTGGACTTGGGAATTCGTGACTCTGAGTATTCCTTTTGAGCCCTCCCGCCTCGAATTGTGTATCGGACTGTGTCATCTCTTCAACCTTCCAGCAATCATGGGCAGTCATACCGAGCGGGATGCAGCGGAGTTCACGATATTACGAACAATTGAGTGACGATTTACGGCCTCCACGACTGCCAAGCCTTAACTGCGCGATCCTTTAAGTATGTGTTTAAGAATCTAGTGTATTTGTCCAAGAATTGAGGAATTTATATAGCATGACTATTGGAGTAACCTAATTTCCAAATTAACCGCGTTGTTTTTTTTTTAGGCAGTTGTGCAACGTTCTATTACTACAGCCCATATCTCTCAACCCCTAGAAAGATGCCGTAATCCATTAGATTGAACGCAGTTCTCACCCCTACACGATTGAGAGAAAATCCTACCAGGCACCTGACGGATTCTTCCAAGCGACGCTTCACCTAAAGCGACGACCGTGTGCCTCCAATCCCCAAGTCGTTGGGGTACCTCACCCTGTCAACATGTCGTTGGCGCCCATTTGGTTTACCTACAGTTTCGGGCTATACTTCGTCACGCGGGGTGTACTGGACGTTTGAATGCTTCCCTCAGAAGGTTCAAGTTCTAGAGGGTACTTCGGAACATGCTTGGCCTGCCGAGACGTCTCACACTTTTGAAGGCCACGGAGGAGGAAAATGTCTCGTCTCGTATGATCATTCTACCAAGGGTATTCAGTGTATCGGCTGGCTGGGGTTCGTTTAGGCTGGGTGTACCAACACCAGAATTATGATTCGGTATTGGGAATATCACTTCTGTCAAGCCTAACGTGAACGTACGTGAATTCGGGGAAGATCACGTCCCTCAAGCTACGGGAATGAGGTCTACTATGGCTGTGAGAAGTCACAGTTCCTAACCTTCCCATATTCTCGCAGACGGTGACTCGGTCAGACTGGGTGCAACACGAAGCAATACTCCGGCGCGCTTTTCCCACGAAGGCGCGTTATTATGATCGGGGATCATTATTCGCCCAGGTCTCAAGTAAGTCGCCAGAATTGATTCGGAGACTCAACATAAGACGCCTAGATGCTATCTCGCTCCATTAATCGAATGGAGGGAACACTATTGTTTAAGCCATTTGGTGTGCGTATTCGAAAAGAAGAAAAGATTGGAGGTAGCTCAGTTCGATCCCGGACTGACATCATTAAGACTATAGAATAAAAGCGACACAATTTCCTTCCACCAGCGGGCTCCGTCCCTATGTCACTTTCCTCTCTCCGCCATAGACATTGGGGTGCTTGTCAAGGAAGGTTCGTAGTGTTGAGGTTACGCGGAGACAATAGGATAGCGTGTAGCTCACTTATCTTTGGACCTTCAACATCTAAAGTTGACAAGTCCTGGCATTGTAGCATGTAGACTCGAATAGCTTCCATCTATCTGGAACCGTCGGTTAGGGGACGGATGTGGGTGCCTGGATCTGGTAGGCCCCTGTCACGATCGTACAGTAGAGATAAGTGGCATAGTGCTCTATAGACGCTTACACAGAGGATATATTCGTTCGTAGCAGCCGTCATCCATAATAGAGCGCACTTTTGTCACCGCACCAGATTAACTTATGCCGCAATGTTTCACGCGGTCTTATTCACACCCAAAGAGCTATACACAAGCTACGGGGAATCATGTAACCTATCACAATTGCGAATACGGGGACGATCCCTCATGCATTAGTCGGACCTACGTTTAGAGTACTCGACTCCCAAACCAAATACGTCTATTCGGGCCTACGTCAATTCCGGCACCGCAACTACAAGCACAAAACTAGTGACTGAAGTATGCCATAAATGCAACTTGGTTTGTTGTCCTTCGAGAGACATTATCGGCGTTTCCACCGGTTCTCGCTGTGGCGAGTCGGTAGCATGATATGCTACTTACCTATCGTCGGCGACAAGAAATCATCCTTAGATAAACCACAAACTTACCCGTCCGGATGGTTGTGCCCGACTTCCACGACCGTGCTTGATAAGAAGTTACCGGTACCCACAGACCAGTCAATGCGCCGTAGTAGGCGTTCCGAAATATTATGTCAAGTAATAACCGGCAATCGGTACGCACTGGCCCGCCAATTTCCCCGCCTATGCTACCGTTTTTTACTAAGTCTACGAGCGAGGTTTTGCCTGAGTCCGATGTAATGTCTTAGGGGATTTAACATCGCTCTGTCCCATAACCACCCTCTGGCACCTGGCATCTCATCAAATGGAATGTGAGTCCTTGTATCCTCCGAGCGGATAGGAGACTTTAGAGTCGAAATCCCCCCGTGGTCAGCTATCCTTGTTCGTGCTGTTGGGATTATGCCATGCCTCACCTCCGTTCCCGAGGAATGTCTTACCGAACAAGATCTTCACATTCGGGTCAGCTCTATCGGTAGCGCAGCATGTTTCTTTTATCATCTGCTGGCTTAGCCTAATTAGGCTCCGCTAATTGTCTGGAAGTGTAAAAATTATTAGGTAACGCAGCACCCTCCGCACGAACCCACCGGAGACACAAGACTTGGGACGGTGCGACTTCTATTAGTACGATGAACGGTAGAGCCGAATTTTGCGTCTGGCCACTACGTTAAAGCTCCCAAGTTTCTCCCAGCCGGACCGGCAAAGACCGGTAGAGTGGAATATTGCTCCGACCGCGCGACCGGTCTCCCTCGCTCAGTAGCCCTCCTCACACCCGAATTCTCACTTGGCATATAGCGACATGAGCATTCACCATATTCCTGCATCAACATGCAGTTCCTCGCAGTGCGGCAATAGCTCTGTCGGGGAAGCCATCCCCCGGCACACTACGTGATATCTCAAGGCTTGTCCGCAGTGTCTTTGGCTGAACATACGCGCTCCGCTGCGACGTTTACATGCTTCATTGTCCAACGATTGCGAGAGACTCTTTACGCCTCAGTCAGTCAACTCGACAGAAACCTCGCGCTATAGTTTCCAGTACCCCGGCCAAACTTAAGGCCCCCACATCTAGGACGTGCTGGGCTGATCACTTAGAGAGTCCCATGGTGACGGCAGGGCAGAAGGCCGTACAGCTGACCAGTTTCAGCCTCATTCTATCCGATCGAACACCCTTTATACCTCTTAACTGAAAATGGCTACTGCTTGGGTTGAGCTTCAGAAAGACAGATAAAGCCTAATAAAGTTCTGTATCCTCTAGCCGAAGTTCTTCAGTAATGCAATGAGATTAGAAATGGTCCCATGGAACACTAGTTAAAGTGGGCCTTTGGTCCTGGGAACAGATCTAACTTGAATTTTGCAGGGGGCATGCACGCATGGTCAGTATCGCCTATGTGTTAAACCCCTGACGTGTAGATGAGCCCAAACAGGTCGCAAGAGTGCGATAGTCGGCATGTGATACTAGTTATTGGAGTCAGGATCCCCCTAGGTGTCGTCTGTTCCCCATTAGTTTTTATTGGCAACTTTCGTCGGGTTACTGTCGTAGTACCTAATTAAATGTTGAGTAAAAGGACGGCGGGCTCATCTATGGACGTGTCCAACTCGAATATCGACATGGGAACTACAGTTACGTGCAAGCTTAACAAGCATCTAGCCCCTAATCGAGCACCCTCTGTTTGTCACACCGAGGAGCTGAGCTTAACAACTTTAGAGCAGTGGACAGGCGAACGTTCTATTCTTGTTTGCAGTGTGTCGAAGCCACATCAAATGCTAAAAAAGCACCTAGTCGGCCGGCTGGAAATCCCGTCTTGGACATACCAAGTATTCGTTATCCCGTCACTGCATGGCGGAAATTGCCTGGAAAGCGACGGTGCTTGGACTTGTCCACAGAGCGTTTCATTGACAGGCAGCTTAAAAGAAACAGACACACTAGGGCTAACCGCTTATGGCGTTCTTAGACAACCCAACCTGCGATTTCCCTGGTGAGTTGATTCGATTCGTTGACGATATCTCGCCCTTGAGGTTAGTCACTCGAGGGAGCTCAGATCTCACTCCAGTTAAGATGGGTATGCAGCAGTCCTTCCTCCTCGATTACTCGGTATCCCCCTCCGAAGCCGCCCTGATACGCTTCGCGCAGCTAGGGGTGATCTTCAATGTGCCCAAACTGCCAGTACAGACACTCAAGACTGGGCTTCCCAACACGGGGAGGTTCCGTAGCCAAGCGTGCGTAGTTCGGCATATGCATACCGCGTTGTCATCCCGTGTGTTGGGCGCATCTCCGTGGCTCGACACCCCGTATCGCGTCCCTTGACACGAGTGCGAAAGGATAGGACCATGTCCGCGAGTTAAGCGCCATTGTTTACCCTTACAAACCGGCTTTTATTCTGCTTAAATTCGAGCCCCCATTGAACCTTTCTTCAACGCGGTCCCCGAGCTTGGCCCGACGAAGCGTGTGTAGCGCTACGTCCTTACGGCAGGAACGTCTGAGTCCTGCAGTTGAGCCATAGCTAGCGTGGCCACAACGAGGGATGTTGACGTGCTTTCTCCAGGAAAACGATACTACCCATTGAGCCAGCATGGCCTATCTTAGGGTGGGGCGTTTCGTAACTGGCAACGCGCTGTGGACACTAGCGCACCAGATTATCACTGCGTTAATAACAGGAAGCCGTAGCGTGCGTCCTAAGGCGGGACCAGAATAGAGTGAGCTCGCGCCAGTGCCGACAGCAATATTATTCACCGGATGTCGGGATAGCGAAGGGTTACTATTGCTGCTGGGCGTCGTGGTGACCATTTAATCGACGTTGGGTGGCGTGTCCTAACCTGTTTTGAAGAAAGGGTTATCTCTACCGACGACTCGTCTGCACATTCATCTGATAGTTATAGTGCGCACTGATCACGTATACTACAAGGTCTCCAGTACAACTCGACTGAATACCCGCTTAGCTGAGTGGTCGTGATTGCCCTAGTGCACCCGTCCAGTACTAAACCTGTGAATGGCCTTATCGGAAGGCCGGATTCACTAAGGACTAAGTAGACGAAGTTAGCTAGGCAATGGAATAATAGAACCTCGGAGACGATGTTTAGCGCGTGATATTCTAAAGGGGCCGACGGTAGAGAAACGTTTGGGACAATGGAAACAGAATAGCACGTCACATGATGTCATCGAGGAAAATTATGGGGCGCTTGGGGACAGCGTAGGATCGTTGCGGCAGTGTACAGTTCAAAATCTAACGACTATTTCCAACTTGACAAGTAAATGATCTTTCAGTTAGAATGGAAGGACACGAAGCATTCCGCTCGGTATGTCTTGGGCGAACTTGCAGCGCGGCGTATAAATTTCCCCAAACCATGATCTCGACTACTTTAGGAGAGTATACCAGATCCGTACAATAGGAATCCGTATAACATAGGTGGTCTTCTGAGTTATCAGTGCGCCAGGCCTTTATGCATCACAGCCCATGAAACCCGCAGCTGACTTTTAAGCTCAGAGGCAATGTGTTGTTCACTTGGAACCGATCCAAAACAACGATCGTCTGTACGCTTGCGTAAGCTGAACACGGAACTACAGCGATGGCGGTAGTGGGCAATTTGGCGATGAATGCCTCCTCGTTTTCCGACACATCTATGAGCGGCAGGCGGCCTACATGGACAGTTCCCGAAATGCGCTTACGTGATCCCCGCTTAGCTGTAGATGAGGGCAATCCCGAATAAGGGCAACCCCTGCCCTGCGAATTCCTAAGATCGGCCGGCTAGAGCTAGCGCGTACAGCAAAGGCTTCGCTGAAACGCGAGCCATTGTTGCATCTTCCCTGGATAGGTAAGTGGAAAACGTGGACCCACGCGATTTCGGCTGTATTAATTTTCTCTTATTTGAGTCAATCAGCACATGTTTAGCACTAAGAATGGTTGTTGTTTTCTTTGAAGGAATCAGCGTTGTCAGAAGGGTCTACTCTTAGTACGCAGGTCATCTGGTAACCGCGTGACTGCAGCGATTGTCCTCTGGTATCACGCCGCCAACTATTAATTACCACTGTCATTAACAGAAGGAACAGCGTCCGAAAATGAAACGTTTGACATGGGGGCGTTATCTAGTTGCCTCCCATGCTTGGAAAGTGATGCCCCCGCTCGCCTAGGACATATGACCCCTACAGAGTTTTATGAAACCGCAGCGTGGATGTCTATGGCTTCACCAAGATAGTTCAAGTCTATAAGTACGTCTCTATGGGCGGTAGATCGCTCGGTCACGAACGTCCTCGCGGTCCGACCACGGTCACGAAGTGCGGGTGTTAATTTCGCGACATGACCAAATCTTACGGTCAATGGTTATGGTGAGAATGTCCTTTATTAGCTCATACCATTATAGGACCTCCTATCTCATACGTCGACTTTCGCTACAATTCAACAGTTAGTGCATTGCCAGGGCTGCCTTGCCATGATGAATCGGTAACCGAGCGCAACAGTAGCCCCCCGGAGCGGTAAATGATGAGAGCGCAAGTTACACTGTATTCCCGGGATCGGGCTCAGAGAACAGCATCTGGGATTCACTCATAATTCCCAAACACTGGTCAATGAGTCCTGATGTGTTTCCCAAAGATCCGAATGTGAGAGTTAGCCAAGTACAGAAATATACACCCTATTGCAGGTACTCCTTACCATTGGGCTTGTGCTAAATTAACGTATGTTTTCTCCTCGCGCCTTGCTGCTTTGCCACTACCCTCGGTTAGGTCCAACCATTTTCAGAGAGACTTGTTTCGCGAAGTCTTCTAGAGCATCTACTTGACCGCCTGGCGTTCAACTCAATTCATCGACAGCTTTTGGGAATATCGCAACCATTTAGATAGACCTTGAGTGTACATGACTAGCGTAGAGTCGACAGCGTCTTAGTGATATAGGTGTGTGTACCTCGGCGCCCCTAAAGGAGGTAGTTAGGCTTTTTATCATGCGAATGGACGTTCAGCCTCAGGCCGCCCCCGTGAATGCGTACCGAACTGCAGGCCCCCGTCCTCCCGAGGTTCATATTTCCAGAATCAGTCCGCCAGGCAAGTCCATGTTCGTGGTTTTATCAACTCGATCTAGTAGTGGGGAGTTGTACTCCGGCACAATCTCCAAAGATCCAAGGCATAGTCCCACGTGGCACTACTGCGCGGAGGAGTTCGGTGTAAAGTTTTCAAGGCTGCCTTGGATCGTGCGGGGACATGAACTTTAACTAAATAGCATGACCCGTGAGACTAAT